>NC_045970.1:38278410-38470910 GCF_010909765.2 Amblyraja radiata | reverse complement strand
GCAAGAACTATACTGTTCCATCTGCTAGCGTTCTGTCTGATTCACCTCTACCCCATTGCAGACATTGGTCTCTGGAACTGATGCGCCACAATGCTGAGAACTATATTCTGCAATCTGTATCTTTCCTTTCGTTCTACCTATTGTACTTGAGTTTGGCTTGGTTATATTTATTCGCCCTCTCACCTTGAACCTATGTTCTCTAGTTTAGTTTTATCTAGTTTAGAGGTACGGCACGGAAACAGGCCCTTTGGCCCACCGAGTTCGCGCCAACCAGCGATCCCCGCGCACTCACACGATCCTACACACTAGGGACAATTAATAGAAGGCAAATAACCTAAACACCTGCACGTCTTTGGAGCGTGGGAGGAAATCGGAGGAAACGCACGCAGGCACGGGGAGAATGTACAAACACCGTACAGACAGCACCCACGATCGATATCGAACCCGGATCTCTGGTGCTGCTGGGCAACGGCTCTACCCACTGCGCCTAGTGCTGCCCCTAGTTGTCTATACTACACCAACCATTTGCTATCGGGCACTGTGTGGTACCCAGAGAAGGGGAGAGATCATAAGGTCATTAGTGATAGGAGCAGAATAAGGCCATTCGGCCCATCAGTTCTACTCCGCCATTCAATCATGGTTGATCTATCTCTCCCTCCTAACCCCATTCTCTTGCCTTCTCCCCATAACTTCTGACACCCGTACAAATCAAAAATCCATCTATCTCTGCTTTGAAAATATCCACTGACGTGCCCTCCACAGCCTTCTGAGTTTCTGAGGTGAGTTTCTCTGTTACACCGATGGGCCCTTTGCCGACTCACAGCTCCATGGTTGACTGTGGGATGAAGTCCGGGATCTTGGTCAGCTTCTGGTTGGAACAGTCCACCACGTTAGACTCACAGCGGCACTTTGGAGGGCAGACCATGTCTCTGTCACACTCACTCCCCAGCCTCTGGTCCACCATACCTGCCGAAATAAGTGAACATAGAAACACAGAACGCTTCAGAGCAGGTACAGGCCCTTTGGCCCACAATGTTCGTGCCGAACATGATACCAAGTGAAACTAATCCCTGCCTGCTCATGATTCTTTAGATTTTGCTTTAGGCTTTAGAGATACAGTACAGCATGGAAACAGGCCCTTCGGCCCACCGAGTCCGCGCCTGCCAGCGGCCCACACGTACACTAGCACTATCCCACACACTAGGGGCAATTTACTGAAGCTGATTAACCTACACACCCGCACGTCTTTGGAGTGTGGGAGGAAACCAGAGCACCCGGAGAAAACCCACGCTGTCACAGGGAGAACGTGCAAACTCAGCACAGACAGCATTTATAGTCAGGATCGAACTCAGGTCCTTTGTGCTGTAAAGCAGCAACTCTACCGTTACCCCCAAACCCTCCTTAGCCTGCACATGCAAATGCCTGTCCAAAACCCTCAAACACCACTGCTGTATCCACCACCAACCCCGCAGTGTGTTCCAGGCTCCCACCGCCCACTGTATCAAAATAACGTGCCTCGCACATCCCCTTTAAACTTTCACCCTCTCACCTTAAAGTTGTTCCCACTAGTCTTTGATGTTTCCACACAGTGGACAACAGTTTAAAAAAGCAAAAAAACAAGAAGAACTCAGCGGTTGAGGCAGAATCTGTGGAGGACATGGACTATATTTACTCTGCCCTGGGTTAGATACAGCTCCCTCTACACTGTCCCATCACACACTCCCAGGAGGGCAGGGACAGCACGGGTTAGATACAGAGTGAAGCTACGTAAATCTTCTTCCTCCTTTATAAGTACTTCCAGTATTGAAGAAGGATACATTTGTCTCTGAAAACATAATTCTCACACACCAACCAAATTTAGAAAGAATTACTTGTTCAGTCTGAAGAAGGGTTTCGGCCCGAAACGTCGCCTATTTCCTTCGCTCCATAGATGCTGCTGCACCCGCTGAGTTTCTCCAGCAATTTTGTGTACCTTACTTGTTCATTTAGTTTAGTTTAGTTTAGTTAAGAGATAAAGTGCAGAAACCGACAAGTCTATGCCGACCAGCGTTCGCCCCCTGCACTAGAACAATTCACCCCCACACACTAGGGACAATTTACAATTTTACCAAAACCAATTAACGTACAAACATGTACGTCTTTGGTGTGTGGGAGGAAACTGGAGCACCCGGAGAAAACCCACGCGGTCACAAGGAGAACGCACAAACTCCGCACAGACAGCACCCGTGGTCAGGATGGAACCCAGGTATCTGGCGCTGCAAGGCTGCAGCTCTACCACTGTGCCACCTGTAGCTTGTAACAATGTCACACCTGGATTAGTGTCTAGCAGAGATATGTTCAAGCTAAGGGGGTCTTACCTGGGATGAAATACTGTTCTTTCGCTATGGGGGGAAAGGACAGAGAAACGTTAAACAAGAACTGTGCAGCAAAGCACTGTGACAGTGCTTCATCAGAGATAATACTCTCAGCCAAAGAGCTGAGGCGCTAGGTTCTACAGATACACCATAGAGAGCATACTGCCGGATTGCATCGCAGCTTGGTTTGGGATCAGCTTTGCCCAAGACCACAAGAAATCGCAGAGAGTTGTGGATTTAGCCCAGTCCATCACACAGACCAAACTCCCACCATTGACTCCATCCACACCATGTTGCCTTGGAAAAGCAGCCAAAATAATCAAAGACTTGTCACACCCAGGTCATTCCTTCTTCACCCCACTCCCGTCTAGCAGAAGGTACAGGAGCTTGAAAGCGCGCATCACCAGACTGAGGAACAACTTCCCCTCTGTTATCAGGCTTCTGAACGGTCCTTCCATAAGCTAGGGTACTATCCGATTCACATCTACCCCATTGTGGACATTGGACTTTGTCTCTGGAACTGATGCGTGCAATACTGAGAACTATATTCTGCCCTGTATCTTCCCCTTTTCTCTATGTGGTATACTTGAGTTTGTCTTAATTGTGTTGATGAATAGTATCTGATTTGATTGGTTAGCATGAATAACAAAGCTTTTCACTGTACAGGTGACAATAAGAAACCAATACCTAAACCTGAAAGATGTTTCCAGAGTTACATTTAGCCTCACATTATTTCTGCATTTGTCTCAGGAAACGGACATGTTTGGGAATGGGTTGAACAAAGGTTGAATGGTTCCAAAGTCTGGGAACTATCCCGATTGTCTCTTGAATTAATCCAGAGCTAACATCCTTTGTCCCTTCCTGGGCCTGGATAGAGTGATGTGGAGAGGATGTTTCCACTATCGGGAGAGTCTAGGACCAGAGGGCACATCCTCCGAATAAAAGGACGTACCTTTTGAAAGGAGATGAGGAGGAATTTCTTTAGCTAGAGATTGAATGACACAATAAATGAATCTGTGGAATTTATTGACACAGACGGCTGTGGAGGCCAAGTCATTGGGTCTTTGTAAAGCAGAGATTGATAGGTTCAGGATTAGTAAGGGTGTCAAGGGTTACGGGGAGAAGGCAGGAGAATGAGGTTGAGAGGGAAAGATAGATCACCAAGAATGATCTATGGTGGAGCAGACTCGATGGGCCACATGGTGTAATTCTGCTCCTCAGTTTTATGGTCTTCCTGAGGGACCATTCCATGGGTTTGAGACACGGACCCAGACACTCCCTAACCTCCCCGACATTCATCTCAGCGCTTGGAGTCTGGAGGTACAGCATTAAAACAGTCCCTTTGGCCCACCGAGTCCACGCCAACCATCGATCACCCGCTCACGAGTTCCATGTTATCCTACTTAATCGTCCTAGACACGAGGGACAAATTACAGAAGCCAATTAACCTGCAAATCTGTGCGTCTTTGGAATGCGGAAAGAAACCGGAGCACCCGGAGAAAAGCCGTGCAGTTACAGGGAGAACGTGCAAACCACACACACACACACACACACACACACACACACGCACGCACACACACACACACACACACACAGCACCCGAGGTCAGGATTGAACCTGTGTCTCTGGCTCTGTGAGGCAGCAGGTCTACCCGCTGCGCCCCCGTGCCGCCCTTGCGCCCCCAGTACCTGAGCAGCGGAACTTCTTGCTCTTGATCTGCCCGATCCTCTTGTTGGCCAGACGCCGCGGGCTGGCACACCGTGCCCCGCTGGTCTCGATGGGGTTAGAGCGCAGGTAGTCGGCAAGCCACTTGAGGTGGCAGTCACAGATGAACGGGTTCTGGGCCAGGTGCCTTGGAGAGTCATAGAGAGTCATAGAGTCATTCAACATGGAACAGGCCCTTCAGCCCAACTCACCCACGCCTACACTCATCCCACCTGCTTGCATTTGGCCCATATCCCTCTAAACCTATCCTACCCATGTACCTGTCCAAATGTCTCTTAAACGTTGTGATATCCTCCTTTCCACACACCCATCAGGTCCCTATTAAATTTTTCCTATTTAAAAAAAATCTCTCCACAATTTTTTTTTAAACCAGCATCTTCATTTCCTTGTTTCTACAATATTCTACTATATTTTTTCGTAAACCAGCATGTTCAGTTAGACTTTCGACGTTATTGATACAGCGCAGAAACAGGCCCTCCGGCCCGCCGAGTCCGCGCCCAACAGCGATCACCCCGTACACAATTTTACTGAAGCCAATTAACCTACAAATTGGTTCTTTGGGAATGTTTTTGGGATGTGGGAGGAAACCAGAGCACCCGGAGAAAACCCACGCGGTCATAGGGAGAACGTACAAACTCCGTACAGACAGCACCCGAGATCAGGATCGAACCGGGGTCTCTGGTGCTGTGAGACAGCAGCTCTACCGCTGTGCCACCGTGCCACCCTTTGTTGGGACGACAGATGGCACAATGGGCTAAGTGTTCGGCTGGCAACCGGAAGGTAGCCGGTTCGAATCCCGCTTGGAGTGCATACTGTCGTTGTGTCCTTGGGCAAGACACTTCACCCACCTTTGCCTGTGTGTGAATGTGTGTGAATGTGTGTGAGTGATTGGTGGTGGTCGGAGGGGCCGTAGGCGCAGATTGGCAGCCACGTTTCCGTCAGTCTGCCCCAGGGCAGCTGTGGCTACAGAAGTAGCTTACCACCACCGAGTGTGACTGAGGAGTGAATGAATAATGCGATGTAATGCGCCTTGAGTATTAGAAAGGCGCTATATAAATCCCATCCATTATTATTATTATTACAAGGTATGAGACAGGTTTAATGGGTCTGGATGCCGGAGATGTGAAGGGTGACGATGTACTTACAGTGTCTGGATACCACGGAGAGAGTTGAAGGTGCCTTTGGGCAGTGTCTGGATCTTGTTGTCGTACAACGAGAGGAGACTGAGGTTCTGGAGGTCCTGGAAGGTGTCCGCCCGAATGCAGTTAATCTTGTTTGCGTTCAGCAACCTAGAGAGCAAAGGAGGCAACATTATCAACTGGGCCAAACCATGACAAACCTGGGTCAAAGCATTACAACAGGGAAGTACAGCTGAGGCTATATAAGGCACTGCTCGGAACGCATATTGTGAGCAGTTTCATTATACGCTTTATCCTGTATCTGTACACTGCGGACAGCTCATTGTAATCATGTACAGCCTTTTCGCTGACTGGATGGCACGCAACATGAAGCTTTTCACTGTAACTCGGTAAACGTGATAATAATAAACTAACCTACGATCTTCTGTGGACTTCAACTTGGTTGCACTACAGATATTGGATTTATACTATCACGGTCTGGTTAGTTTAGGCCAGTGCTTCTTAAACTGGTGAATTGTTCACCCAAGGGTGAAATAAATTATTTTGGGGTGAATGGAACTAGAGGGATGAATGAAGGGTGAATGACTTAATTTATTCAGATATTTATATATTTTTTTCTATACTTAAAAAAGGCATTGCCATGAACGTGGTTATTAAGCAGTGTTTCTACGCAGCGGCTGTGGAAAGCATCTTGTCCGGAAACATCACGATTTGGTTTGGGAACTGCTCTGCCCAGGACAAGAAGGCTCTGCAGAGAGTAGTGCGTGCGGCCGAACGCATTATGGGAACTACACTCGCCCCCCTGCAGGAACTATATATGAGAAGGTGCAACTCCAGAGCCATCAAGATCATGGGAGACCCCTTCCACCCCAGCAACAGACTGTTCCAGCTGCTATGGTCAGGCAAACGCCTCCGTGGCCATGCTGTGAAGACGGAGAGGATGAGAAGGAGTTTCTACCCAGAGGCCATTAGGACTGTAAACTCCTATCTCACCAGGGACTAACTTTACTGAACCATTCTACTGTTGTGTGATGTCTTTTTAAAATTGATGTTTTTTTCTTTTTTTCCTTCCACAAATATGTAATATGTGAATATGTGATTCTGTTCCATTCCGTTTTGTAGTTTTTTGCACAAAGTCCGCGAGCATTGCCGCTTTTCATTTCACTGCACATCTCATATGTGTATGTGACGAATAAACTTGACTTGACTTGACTTATTGGTTTTAATGGCAGTGGAGCCAGAAATTTGATGTTTTTTTCTCTCTACCTGTGGTTTTCTAATTTGAAAGTAGCAGGATATTTCCCAAATTTATAACCTTTTAGGGAAGACCAAGGTTTTTTGAGCTTGTTTTCCAAGAAAAAAACTGCAGTCATCAAAGCCCGAAAGGGTAGGATGGGGCTGAAGCCCAGTGTATAGACGTTGGAATGTTTTTTTTTTAATCATCTAATAGAATGATTTTCCAACTCCAGTGATAATTAAACTTCTTTTTGTTTTCACTACTAGTTTTCTTTACATATTTTTAGGATGTTCGAAACGCTGAATAAAATAAACGCTTCAGAAATGAGTTAATTTATGTTTTTTGCTCATGTGACAAATAAACTATATATAAAATTATACACAAGGGAGAATGAGACGAAAATTACCAAAAAACATAAGAAAATTTAGTCGAGGGTGAATGAAATTTTGTGATAAAGGGTGAATGACACTGACATAGTTTAAGAAGCATAGGTTCAGGCTTCAGACTTTACAGAGATACAGCTCAGAAACAGGCCCTTCGGCCCACCGTGTCCATGCCGGCCAGCAATCACCTCGTACATGAACATTACCCTACACGCTAGGGACAATTTACAATTTGCAAAAGGAAAGTAACCTAAAAATCTGTATGTTTTTGGAGTGTGGGAGGAAACCGGAGCGCCTGGAGAAAACCCACGAGGTCACGGGGGGGGGGGGGGGGGGAGAACGTACAAACTCTGTACAGGCAGCACCCATAGTCAGGATCGAACCCGGGTCACCGGCACTGTAAGGCAGCAACTCTACCGCTGCGCCACTGTGCCGCCCCATGTAATACTACCTAAGGGTGGCATGGTGGTGCAGCAGTAGAGTCGTTGCCTTACAACGCCAGAGACCTGACGACGAGTGCTGCCTGTATGTCCTTCCCGTGACCGCGTAGGTTTTCTCCAGGTGCTCGCCGTGACTTGCATGGGTTCTCTCCGGGATCTCCGCTTTCCTCCCACACTCCAAAGACGTAAAGGTTTCTAGCCTAATTGGCTTCTGTGACATTGTAAATAGTCTCTGGTGCGCAGGATAGTGCTAGTATACGGAGTGATCGCTGGTCGGCTGAAGGGAATGTTTCCACACTGTATCTCTAAACTAAGCTAAATCGTTATTTATTATTAATTCATGATATCACTGATCATTGAATATGTATTGCCGTGTTATTGGATTTGCAGGCCTGTAAAGCTGCAACAAGGAGGAGTTTCATTGTTCAGGTGTGGGTATATACGACAATTAAACACTCCCTCCCTTATCCTGCTTCACCAAACAGTGCCGTTCCTTGCCAAGCTTAATCGAACAGACCAAACACTCACAGTAGTTGAAGAGCGTAGAGTCCATCAAAAACACCTTTTGGTAGTTCATTGATTTTGTTTCCGTACAAGACCCTGCAAACAGAGGAGATAGAGGAGCTTTCAAGACAGTAATATGACCCCAGGACGGTATTGACACGAGGATATTTTCCAAGAGAGCAGTAGGCCTTCAACATGCCGGCCTTCATCAGTCACGACATTGGTGCATACAGAGGTTGGGATGGAGTGTTGCAGATGTACTAGGGGCAGCACAGTGGCTCAGTGATAGAGTTGCTGGCTTACAACGCCAGGGACCTGGGTTCGATCCTGACCTCGGGTGCTGTCTGTACGGAGTTTGAACGTTCTCCCCGTGACCACGTGGGTTTTCTCCGGGTGCACCGGTTTCCTCCCACACTCCAAAGACGTACAGGATTGTAGCGAATTGGCTTTGGTAGAAGGAAATTGTAAATTGTCCTTTGTTCCAAATTGGAAATTGTAAAGTGTGTAAGGGGTAAGCTGGTCGGCGTAGGCTCACTAGGCCAACGGGCCTGTTTGCACACTGCATCGCTAGAGTACAAAGTAAAGTCTAAAGGTGTTGGCAAGGCCGCATTTGGACGGTTGTCTTTAGTTTTAGTCACTTTGCTATAGGAAAGAAGGCAATAAGCCTGAAGGAGTGCAGAGCATTTAATTTTATGAGTATGCTGCCAGGACTCAAGGGCCTGAGCTATAGGGAGAAGTTGAGCAGGCTATGACTTTATTCCTTGGAGCCTAAGGGGTGAACTTATAGAGATGCATAAAACCATGAAGTGAAAAGAGAGGGTGAGGTTTTCCTGGTGGAGCTGGTGCCGACCCTTACATGCATCAACGGGGATTGAATAGAGCGGGTGAGGGTGAGGCCACACGCAAATTGGAGGAACAGCTCCTGATATTTTGCCTGGGTAGCTTACAACCCAGCGGTATGAGTGTTGAATTCTCTAATTTTAAATAACTTCTACCTGCACTCACCTCCCCCCCTTCCCCTCCCCCTCTCCCCTCCGCCCCCATCAACGTTTAACCAGCTTCACCACATTGTGTCCCTCTTGAGATCACACCTTCCCCACCCAACATTGGGCCCACCAGGGCACCACCCTGCCTGAGGTCATCTGTTACCGGCCCTGATTTGTCCTGGTCTTTTCTCGCTGCCAGCTCTTCACTCCCCACCCCGTACTTTCAGTCTGAAGAATGGTCTCGACCCGAAACGCCACCCATTCCTTTTTTCTCCAGAGATGCTGCCTGACCCGCTGAGTTTACTCCAACACTTTGTGTCTATCTTTGGTATAAAACCAGCATCCGCAGTTCTTTGTTTCTGCCACTGACCAGCAGGTCAACTGGCTGCAAATATACTGTACGTGAGATGCTTATTTATCTAAGATGTATCTAAGTGCTTATGTAGAGTGGTACGTACTGAACTGTATACAAAGAAGAATTCACAGCTTACAAGCCAGCGGTCAGAATATTGATTTTGCTCATTTAAGGAAAGTAATCCTTTCATTCCCTCTCTCTCCATCTCTCCCCCACCCTAGTCGGCGTACGAGTTTTACTGTTCGTTTCCCCTCGTTATCACCTCCCCAGCAGCCAACAATGGACCATTGTGGGCTCTTTGGCCACCAGTGCCGGCTCTGATCCGATCTGTACCTTTTCATATTTCTAATTTTCCTCTCCCCTGACTCTCCGTCTGAAGAAGGGTTGCGACCCAAAACGTCACCTCTTCCTTTTCTCCAGAGATGCTGCCTGACCCGCTGAGTTACACTGTACCTCAGTACATGTGACAACTAAAGTGCAGTTGAGAGCATTGATACCATTGAGACCATTTACTCCCACCCCTCCCTCTTCCTCCCCAATCTTTTCACATCCCCAATCCTTTCCACTCGTCACTTTAATTTCATGTTTCATGTTCTGTTTTATGACAGTTTACAGACCAATTTCCTTCCTGAGATAAATAAAGTTCTATCGTATCGTATCGTATCGTATTGCATTGAGACCTCTTCCATTACGCTGGCCTATTGAATACTCACAGTGAGTTGAGGGATCGCAGTCCTTGGAAGGCGTCAGGAGCAATCTCAGCGATTTGGTTGTTGCTGAGGTCTCTAAAATGGAAAGAAAAACCTTTAGACTTTAGACTTTAACTTTAGAGATACAGTGTGGAAGGAGACCCTTCTGCCCATCGAGTCCACGCCGATGAGAGAGTGGGATAGTATAGTGCTAGTGTGAATGGGTGACGGATGGTCGGCATGGAGCCAGTGGGCCGAAGGGCCTGCTTCTATGCTGTATCACCAAACTAATCAATCCCAGGCATTTGGTGCATGAACTGACGAAGGAGGAACCAGGTGGCATGAGCATGGAGATGACCATTGCCTGGTTTGGTCAGGATGATGACTAGAGACATATTCACAGGATGTTTTAGTTATGTAATACGTTGGTGACGTCGCATTTGGAGTTGTGGGTTCAGTTTTAGTCACCCTGCTGGAGAAAGGGTGTTGTTAGGATGTAAAGAATGCAGAGAAGATTTACGGGGATGTCGCCTGGACCTGAGGTCCCGAGCTATAGCGAGAGGCTGAGTAACCTAGGACTTTATTCCTTGGAGCGCAGAAGGATTAAGGATGATCTTATAGAGGTGTATAAAAACATTAGCGGAATAGGTAGGTTGAATGTCAGTCTAGGGGAATCGAGAACCAGAGGGAAACGGTTTGCGGTGAAAAATTTAATAGGAACCTGGGGGGTAACTTTTTCAATCAGAGGATAGAGAGAAAATGGAGCGAGCTGCCAGAAGAGGTGGTTGAGGCAGGCACTATAACAACATTTAAAGGATACTAAATGCTGGAGTTACTCAGCAGGACAGGCATCATCTCTGGAGAGAAGGAATGGGCGACATTTCGGGTTGAGACCCTTCTTCAGACTGATGTCAGGGTACAGAGATAAAATGTAGTCAGAGACAGTGGGAGAACTGGGAAGGTGGAGGGGATGGAGAGAGAGGGAAAGCAAGGGCTACTTGAAGTTAGCGAAGTCAACGTTCATACGGCTAGGGTGTAGGCTACCCAAGCGAAATATGATGTGCCGTTGCTCCAATTTGCGTTGGGCCTCACTCTGACATTGGAGGAAGCCCAGGACATAAAGGTCAGTGTGGGAATGGGAGTGTGGGAGTTAAAGTGTTGAGCAACCGGGAGATCAGGTAGGTTCAGGCGGACTGAGCAGCGGTGTTCAGCGAAATGATCGCCGAGCCTGCGCTTGGTCTCGCCGATAAGACACTTGGACAGGTACATGGATAGAAAAGGTTTAGAGGGATATGGGCCAAACGCGGGCAGGTGGGACTAGCCATTTACACCAATCCCAGTTCATTCATCCCACATTCCCGTCAAAACCCTTCCCTCCCCAATTCTATCGCTCCTTAGCCAGAGGGCGGTGAATCTGTGGAATTCTTTGCCGCAGAGGACTGTGGAGGCCAAGTCGGTGGATATTTTTGCAGCAGAGATAGATAGATTCTTGATTAGTACGAGTGTCAGAGGTTGTGGGGAGAAGGCAGGAGAATGGGGTTAGGAGGGAGAGATAGATCAGCCATGATTGAATGGCGGAGTAGTATTGATGGACCGAATGGCCTAATTCTACTCCTGTCACTTATGACCTTACGACCCTACACACCAGGGGCAATTTACAGAGGGGCAATTAACCTACAAACCCACACGCTTTGGGATGTGAGGGGAGACCAGAGCACCCGGAAGAAACCCACTTGGTCACAGGGAGAACATTCAACCTCATCATGGGGGTGAGGATCTACGCCAGGTCTCTAGAGCTGTGAGGCAGCGGCTCTTCCAGCTGCATTGCATTGGGGGTGGGTGACTGTGCAAAAGACCTTCACTAACATAACAGATGGCAAACCGAGGAGAGAAAAACAGTGACCGATCACAATCACTGGCCACTCTCTATTAACGATACACAACGTATTAAATATTTGTGAGCAAGGTTAAATTTGCATGGGCCACTGGTTTGTAACGCCACATAAGTTCATGTCATAATAGCAGAATTAGGCCATTCAGCCCATCGAGTCGACTCCACGATTCTATCATGGCTGATCAATCTTTCCCTCTCAACCCCTTTCTTCTGCCTTCTCCCCATAACCTTTGACACCCTTACTAATCAAGATCCTGTCAATCCCCATTTTAAACATGCCCCCAATGACTTGGCCTCCACCGCCGTCTGTGGCAATGAATTCCACAGATTCACCACACACACTGGCTGAAGAAATTCCTCCTCATCTTCCTTCCAAAGGTACGTACTTTTATTCTGAGGCTGGGCCCTCTGGTCCTAGACTCCCCCGCATCTAGAGGCTTTCAATTGTGCCACAGGGGGCAATAGGCAACTTGTCCCCTCATGGCCGATCTATCATCCAATCTAGGCTGGGTTTAGGAACAGATTCTGTTTGTGCACTGATTCTGTGTAGAGTCGTACAATGTGGAAACAGGCCCTTCAGCCCAATTTGCCCAATTTACCCGTCTACACTAGTCCCACCTGCTTGCGCTTGGCCCATATCCCTTTAAACCTGTCCTATCCATGTACCTGTCTAAATGTTTCTTAAACGTTGCGATAGCACCTGCTCCAACTACCTCCTCCGGCAGCTCGCTCCATGCACCCACCACCACCCTTTGTGTGAAAAAAAATTACCCCTCAGGTTCCTATTAAATTTTTCCCCCTTCAGCTGAAACCTGTGTCCTCTGGTTCTAGATTCTCCTACCCTGGGCAAGTGACTGTGTGCGTCTACCTGATCTATTCCTTACTTACATCCGCCGCAGTTTTTTATACGTGGTAAAAGTCGCCGGTGGGACCGATTTGATTCCATTTTGCTCCAGTCGGCTGGAAAGGAAATGAAACAGTGAGGATTCGAAACAAGAGGCACTGAGCCACGAGCAGGCATGTTACATGCAAAGACGTATGTGTTACACACAGGTATGGTACGCGTATGCTAGTATGTTACACGCACGTATAACAAATGTTACTGCGATATGTTACAGGCAGGTAACACAAATACCTCAAATGTTATAATTAGCAGAAAGGATCAGCAGATGCTGGTATATACTGAAGATAGACATTAAGCGCTGGAGTAACTCAGCGGGTCAGGCAGCATCTCTGCAGAGCAAGGATATGTGACGGTTCGGGTCAAGACCCTTCTTCAGACTGATCCCGCCACCAAACGTCACCTATCCATGTTCTCCGGAGATGCTGCCTGAGCCGCTGAGTTACTCCAGCTCTGTGTGTTTGACCATGCACGAGCAGGTCAGGCAGTGCAAACGAGAAAATAAGCAAACGTAGAATATAGTGGAGACATGAAAAACTGCAGATGTTGGTTTACACCGAAGATAGACAGAAAATGCCTCCCCTGACTCCCAGTCTGAAGAAGGATCTCGACCTGAAACGTCACCCATCCATGTACTCCACAGCTGCTGCCTGTCCCGCTGAGTTACTGCAGCACTTTGTGTCTATCTTCTGAAATGTTAAAGGTGACTCTCTTCCATAAATGTAGTCACTTATGTGTTTTTGCATTGAATTGGCTTGAAAGATACAGCATGGAAAGAGTCCCTTCGACCCACCGGGCCCACGCTGACCATCAACCACCCGTTCATACCTTTATCTACGTTATCTCACTTTCTCATCGACTCCCTCCACACCAGGGGGCAATTTACAGAGGGCGAATTAACCTACAAACCCACACGGCTTTGGCACGTGGGAATAAAACCGGAGCACCCGGACGAAACCCATGCGGTCGCAGGGAGAACGTACAAACTCCAGACAAAAAAAACTCTGTATCTAACCCGTGCTGTCCCTGCCCAGGGGGTGTGTGAGAACACAGCGTAGAAGCTTGACTCTGTATCTAAACCATTCTTTTTGCCAGGAGTGTGTAGGGGAAGCCCTACTTTACATCTAATCCGTGCTGGAGAAATGCAGCCCCTAACAGCTCTGACATTAATGTAAAAATCAGCAAGAATAAGAAAGAGATTTGAGAGACGTATAAGAGGATTACATAGAATTCTGCCCAAGTCCAGGGCTTTAATCTTAAATGCTTCTCCCAGGAGTAACTATTAACTTTTAAATACATAATCCTATTTCATGGACAAAAGTTTCCCTTAATTAGCCTGTAGTTGGGCTTTGTGCCTGGTATCCGGAGAGACGTATCCTTTCCCGTTCAGCTCTTCTGTGTGAAATCTGCAGTCTTGTTCGGCGTTTCTTTCACTAATTCCCTTTGCACGTTTTGTCTGCTTTTGTGAGCGTTCTGACTCGAAATGGAGACTCACCCTGGCTCAGGCAGCAGGTACAGAGGTGTGAAAACGCACACCTCCAGATTCAGGGACAGTTTCATCCCAGCTGTTATCAGGCTACTGAACCTATAGCTCAGGACCGCTCGCGAGTTGTTGATTAAATGGTTCCGTTTAGTTTCGTTTAGATACAGAGCAGCAACAGGCCCTAATTAATTAAAACTATCCTACACACACCAGGGACAATTTACACTGATGCCAAGCCAATTTACCTACAAACGCAGGGCATCGGAAATGTCCTCGTTCTTCAGGGAACGGGGATTCCCCTCCGCCACCATAGATGAAGCTCACACCAGGGTCTCATCCATACACCGTAACACTGCTCTCTCTCCCCATCCCCGCACTCGCAACAAGGGCAGAGTCCCTCTGGTCCACACCTTTCACCCCACCAGCCGGCAAATACAACACATAATCCTCCGCCATTTCCGCCACCTCCAACGTGACCCCACCACTCGCCACATCTTCCCATCTCCCCCCATGTCTGCCTTCCGCAAAGACCGCTCCCTCCGCAACTCCCTCGTCAATTCTTCCCTTCCCTCCCGCACCACCCCCTCCCCGGGCACTTTCCGTTGCAACCGCAAGAAATGCAACACCTGTCCCTTCACCTCCCCCCTCGACTCCATTCAAGGACCCAAGCAGTCGTTCCAGGTGCGACAAAGGTTCACCTGTATCTCCTCCAACCTCATCTACTGCATCCGCTGCTCTAGATGTCAGCTGATTTACATCGGGGAGACTAATCGGAGGTTGGGCGATCGTTTCGCCGAACACCTCCGCTCAGTCCGCAATAACCAACCTGACCTCCCGGTGGCTCAGCACTTCAACTCCCCCTCCCATTCCCAATCCGACCTCTCTGTCCTGGGTCTCCTCCATTGCCAGAGTGAGCAACAGCGGAAATTGGAGCAACAGCACCTCATATTCCACCTGGGGACCTTGCGTCCGGATGGCATTAACATTGAATTCTCCCAATTTTGCTAGCCTTTGCTGTCTCCTCCCCTTCCTTAACCCTCTAGCTGTCTCCTCCCACCCTCTCATCCGCCCGCCCTCGGGCTCCTCCTCCTCCCCTTTTTCCTTCCTTCTCCCCCCCACCCCCCATCAGTCTGAAGAAGGGTTTCGGCCCGAAACGTCGCCTATTTCCTTCGCTCCATAGATGCTGCTGCACCCGCTGAGTTTCTCCAGCAATTTTGTGTACCTTACCTACAAATCTGTACGTCTTTGGAGTGTGGGAGGAAACCGAAGAACTTGGAGAAAACCCACACAGTCACGGGCAGAACGTACAAACTCCGTACAGACAGGACCCGTAGTCAGGATCGAACCCGGGTCTCTGGCACTACAAACACTGTAAGTAAGGCAGCAACTCTACTGCTGCGCCACCGTGCCGCCCTTGTATAAACCAGCTACATGAAGGGCCCAGAGTGCTAACTAAATCCTTACGAGACCTGTCTTTACTAAATCCACATTTCTATCTTTGTTCTCTAATGATAGAAAATCTTACATAGAAATCTGTCAGAATTTGTCAGGAATTTACACAATTGAAATTGAAAATAAATGTTCAAAATTGCACACTTTCTCTTTTTAAATTCCCATCCGTTTCCCCGTTAGATGGCGCAGCGGTAGAGTTGCTGCCTCACGGCACCAGAGACCTGACTCTGGGTGCTGGCTGCACGGAGTTTGTACATTCTCCCTGTGACCGCCTGGGTTTTCTCCGGGTGCTCCCATTTCTTCCCACATCCCAAAAACGTGCAGGTTTGTATGGTAGTTGGTTTTTGTTAAATTGCCCCTCGTTTGTAGGTTAGAGCTAGTGTACAGGTAATCACTGGTCGGTGGGCCGAAGGGCTTGTTTCCACGCTGAATCTCTATCACCAACCTGACCTAACATCCAGCACATTGGCGACCCTCGGACTATCTTTAATCAGACTTTACTGGGCTTTATCTTGCTCCAAACGTTATTCCCTTTATCCTGTATCTGTACACTGTGGACAGCTTGATTGTAATCATGCACAGTCTTTCCACTGTGACTCTCCCACTGTGACTCTCACTCCGTGACTCTCACTCTGTGACTCTCACTCTGTGACTGCGACTCTTTGGTTTTTCTCATTCTGTGACTATGTGACTGTGACTCTCTCACTGTGACTGTGACTCTGGGATTCTCTCACTCTGTGACTCTCACTCTGTGACTGCGACTCTTTGGTTTTTCTCATTCTGTGACTATGTGACTGTGACTCTCTCACTGTGACTGTGACTCTGGGATTCTCTCACTCTGTGACTCTCACTCTGTGACTGTGACTCACTGTGACTGTGACTCTCACTCTGTGACTGCGACTCTCTCACTCTGTGACTGACTCTCACTGTGACTGACTCTTTGGTTTCTCTCACTGTGACTCTCACTCTGTGACTATGTGACTATGTGACTGTGACTCTCTCACTCTGTCTGTGACTCTCACTCTGTGACTGTGACTCTCTCACTGTGATTGTGACTCTCACTCTGTGACTGCGACTCTCACTCTGTGACTACGACTCTCTCACTCTGTGACTGCGACTCTCACTGTGACTGACTCTTTGGTTTCTCTCACTCTGTGACTCTCACTCTGTGACTCTGTGACTCTCTCTCTCGGTGACTCTGGGTACTCACATTTCGGTGACACTCTCGGGCAGGTTGGCAGGGATGGCGGTGAGTCCTTTCCCGCGGCAGTCGACGATGGTGTTGGTGCAGGTGCAGACGGCAGGGCAAGATCCAGAGGCCAGGCCACACGAGGGGGAGCCCACACCCTCCGACTGACCTGCGGACACGGGGAGGCAGGGGGGTTAACCACACGCAGCCCGCATCGACCCGCCGCGACTCGGACCTCTCGCACTGTCCATCTGCATTCATATATCTCCTTCAACATCCCCAGTCATCCTCAGAAGAGACAACAATTTGTCCAAGCCCAATTAGTGAGATAACGTCCATATAACATGAGGGAATTTGGCCCATCGAACTGATGCTAGCTCACAATAAACTAAACTCAAAACTAAAAAACTCAGAGCAATTCTATTCCCCAATTATATTGTCCCAGTGTTCTACTACTCCCACACTCCCAACATGTCTCACAGCGCCTATCCTCAGGTGCTGTCTCTGTGTGGAGTTTGCACGTTCTCTCTGTGTCCACATGGGTTTCCTCAGGGTGCTCCAGTTTCCTTCCACAACCCAGAGATGTGCGGGTTTGTAGGTGAATTGGCCCTCTGTAAATTTCCCCCTGGTGTGTAGGGAGTGGATGAGAGAGCGGGATAGCGTAGAATTAGTGTCAACGGGTAATCTTTCTCCGGCACGGACTCGGCGGGCCGAAGGGCCTGTTTCCGTGCTGTATCTCTCTCTAACTCCACCAAGATTATACCACTACCTCCCTTTTCAACCTCTCTCCCACTCCCCTTCCCTCCCCCACCCACCAACCTTCCCCTCCCCCTCCTCCCCACCCCTCCTGTCCCAAACCTCCCCTCCCCCCACTTCTCCCCAACCACTGATGCGCCCTCCTTCTCCCACCGACCCTCCCCAACCGCCTGCTACCACCCCCCCTGCACTCATACCAATCCTTCCCCTCCCCGCATAACACCCTTCCCCCACCCACCGAGCCTCCGCATCCCCTCTCCTCCCCTCCCCCGCTGATTACCCCATCCCCTCCCCCACTTCCCCTCCCCCGCAGATTCCCCGCTCCACACTCCCCCTCCCACCCTCGGTCTCACCTGCGCAGGTGAACTCATGCTTCTGCACCTCGGGCAGGTTAAGTCCGCGGAGGTGCGGGGGAGAGGAGCACTGGGTGAAGAGGCCGATCTGGGGCCGTTGCCTCAGCCACTGGGACAACCAGGAGAGTCGACAGTCACACAGCAGCTGGTTGGAGTGCAGGCGGCTGGGAGGATGGAACACAGAGACTCGAGTAAAGGTCGCCCCGGCACAGCAAGATCCCACACACCCCCTTCTCCCTTTCCCCCCCATCCTCCTTCCCCTCCCCCCCCCCACCTATGGTTTATGGTATATAGAAACACTGAACTTTTATCTCCTGTTCCGTATTATGTTTACATATTCTGTTGTGCTGCAGCAAGCAAGAATTTAGTTGTCCTATCTGGGACACATGACAATAAAACTCTCTTGACTCTTGGAAGAAAAACCCCAGTACAGGGCAGCAGAGTGGCGTGTTGGACAAGAAGGGCCAAAGGGCCTGTTTCTGTCGAAGATAGACACAAAAAGCTGGAGTAACTTAGTGGGACAGGCAGCATTTCTGGAGAGAAGGAATGGGCGATGTTTCGGGTCGAGACCCTTCTTCAACAGACCTGTTTCCATGCTGTATAAGTCTAAGATTGGTCTAATTGTGTTGTCACTTTCAGCTTTTGGTGATCGATTTTTACCTGTGGAAGCAGTCTTCATCTTTTTGATTGTTGTGAATGAACGTCGATGCAAATGAGTCTGAAGAAGGGTCCCGACCCCAAAATGTCACCCATGCTTTTTTTCTCCAGAGATGCTGCCTTGTAAATTTGTAAATTGACCCGAGTGTGTAGGATAGGGCTAGCGTTCGGGAATCACTAGTCGGCCGAAGGGTCTGTATCTCTCAAGTCTAACGTCTAAAGAGTAAAGAGCATAGGCGTAAGGGGACGGGGTGGGGGAGGGGTGAGGGGGGAGGGGAGAAATAGGTGCCCATCAGATGGGGTACAGGGACGAGAGGGGGAAGGAAGAAAACGTGCTGAAGGAGAGATGGGGATCTCACAAATCATGGGATTTTAAGTCGCAGGCATTGAAGGGGGGGGGGGGGGGGGGGGGGAAGGGCAGAGAAAACAAGGCATCGACTCTAGAGAGAACCGTACACCAAATTACAAGCCAGGGAAATCAATATAATATGATTAGGTCAGCTTTCTAACCCATGCAGGCAGATCCTTCAGGCAGAGCTGGAAAGTAATTACCCATCGCCTCTGTGGGCATCTCGCTGCCTTGTCAATACCTCAAGGTCAATTTACTGCTTTCAGCAGAGCCGGCAGCCTCGCGAGAGATTCTCTTAACGATCGAGGGACAGGGGTGAAAGGTCCAGCTGCTCAATGCAGGACAGCATCAGAGATGAGCAGTGACAGGCGATGCAGCCCGACCCCATGAAATGGTGGCCAGCCCCCGTGCTTTTAAAGGAGGCACAAGAGGATGCAGATGCTGGAACGCAGAGGAGGGAAAGGAGAGCCGCAGCAGGAAGGGAGAACAGGACACGGCATGATGCCAAGCCTTTCTTTAGAGTTACAGCGCAGAAACAGGCCCTTCGGCCCACCGAGTCTGCGCCGACCAAGGATCGACCCTACACTAGTTCTAGCCTACGATTCGCAGAAGCCACTTAACCTACAAACCTGCACGTCTTTGGAGTGTGGGAGAAAGCCGGAGCACCCGGAGAAAACCCACGCGGTCACAGGGAGAACGGTACAAACTCCGTACCGACAGCACCCGTAGTCAGGATCAAACACAGGTCTCTGGCACTGTAAGGCAGCAACTCTACCGCTGCGCCACTGTGCTGTGGAGGAGTGTACAAAGTGGGTAAAACGCGGGCATGTGGGACTAGTGTAGATGGGGCATCTTGGTTGGCATGGACGAGTTGGGCCGAAGGGCCTGGTTCCGTGCTGTAAGACTCTATGACTCTGTGACTCTATCTTGCTGCCTGCAGATTAAGTGTTGTGCAAGGCTCAATTAAAGTGACTTAGTGTCTGTAAAGCATTTTAAGGCGTGTTATGGCATTGTGAAAGATTTGTTTCTTTGTTGCTACAGCCACTTCTTGAGGTTACTGAATAGAAGAAAAGCCATTGTTAGCAACATTTTCTAAATAGGGAGAGAATACAAAAGACAATAAACAATAGACAATAGGTGGAGGAGTAGGCCATTCGACGCTTCAAGCCAGCACCGCCATTCAATGTGATCATGGCTGATTATCCCCAATCAGTACAGAAATCGTGGTGCAGTGCGGTGAACTTGTGAGTGCTGGTGCAGGGTTCCTAAGAAGTTAATTTGCAAGTTGAATTGATTAATAAGGAAGGCAAATGCAACACCAGCATTTATTTTGAGAGGACTAGAATACAAAAACAGGGATGGAATGCTGAGATTTTATAAGGCACTTGTCAGATTGCATTGGGAGTATTGTGAACAGTTTCTGGGCACCATATCTGTGGAAGGATTTGCTGACGTTGGAGAGGGTCCAGAAGATGATCCGAGGAATGAGTGGGTTAACATATGATAAGCATTTTGAAGGCGCTGGGCCTGTACTCACTGTAGTTTAGAAAGATGAGAGGAGACCTCGTTGAAACATACAGAATAGTGAAAGACCTGGATAGAGCGGATGCGGAAAGCATGTTTCTACTAGTGGGAGATTCTAGGATCAGAGGCCGTAACCTCAGAATAAAAGAACATACCTTTAGAAAGATGAGGAGGAATCTGGGGAATTCAGTGCCACAGACGGCTGTGGAGGCCAAGGCATTGGGTATTTTTAAGATGGAATAGATAGATTCTTGATTAGTAAGGGTGTCAGGGGGGGTTATGGGGAGAAGGCAGGAGAATGGGGTTGAAAGGGGTAGATAGATCAGCCATGATTGAATGGCGGAGTAGACACGATGGGCTGAATGTCCTAATTCGGCTCCGAGAACATGAACTGACGGCACACAGTAAAGAGACTCCAGCCCCGTACTTACAAGGTGCGAAGTGTCGGCATATGGTTGAAGCTGGACACCGGAATACTGGTGATGTTATTATTATTCAGGGTGCTGGAAAAGACAGAGCCAAACGTTGTTAATTAACTTGCTATCTGTTTTCATACAATGGTCAAGAAAGCAGACCGACGCCTCTCCTTCTTTAGGAGGCTCAGGAGGCTCGGCATGTCCCCAACTCTCACCAGCTTCTACAGATGCACTGTGGAAAGCATGTTATCGGGATGCATCACTGCACGGTTTGGGAACAGCTCCATCCAAGACCGCAAGAAATTGCAGAGAATTGTGGACGCAGCCCAGACCATCGTGCAAACCAACCTCTCTTCCACTGACTCCATCTACACCTCACGCTGCCTCAGCAAGGCCACCAGCATAATCAAGGACCACTCTCACCCCAGTCACTCCCTCTTCTCCCCTCTCCCATCAGGCAAGAGGTTCAGAAGTATGAAAGCGCACACCTCCAGATTTAGGAACAGTTTCTTCCCTGCTGTTATTCGGCAACTGAACCATCCTATCACCAACTAGAGAGCGGTCCTGAACTGTCTACCTCATCAGAGACCCTCGGACTATCTTTAATTGTACTTTCCCTTGTATTAAACATTATTCCCTTTATCCTGTGACTGTACACTGTGGACGGCTTGACTGTAATAATGTATAGTATTTTCGTTGACTGGATAGCACGCAACAAAAAAGCTTGTCAGACTTTATTGGACTTTTTCTTGTGCAAAACTTTATCCACGTTATTCCTTTTATCCTGTGTCTCTACACTGTGGACGGCTCTATTGTAATCATGAATTGTATTTCCGCTGACTGGTTAGCACGCAACAATAAAGCTTTTCACTGTACCTCCGTATGTGTGACAATAAAGTAAACAAAACTTTCATTGTAACACGGTACATGTGACAATAATAGGCTAAACTAAACCCACACTAGCAGACGCAGAGAGTGAGAAGGACTTACAGGACCTCTAGGCTCCTCAGGGCTCGGAAAGCTCCTTCCTCAATGCAGGTAATTTGATTTTTGTCCAGCTGCCTGTGTGAGCAAATGGAGAGAAGTAAACGACAGATAAAAGCTCTTGGCAGAATGGTTACAATTATAGACATACAGCGTGGAAACAGGCCCTTCAGCCCAACTACACTAGTCCCACCTGCCTGCGTTTGGCCCACATCCCTCTAGACCTGTTCCATGTACCTGTCTCTGGGCAACAGGTGGAGGTTACAAGCCTCAGGACACCGTGGTGCAGCAGTAGAGTTGCTGCTTCACAGCGCCAGAGACTTGGTTTGATTATGCCCTCGGGTGCTGTCTGTGTGGAGTTTGTACGTTCTCCCTGTGACCGCGTGGGTTTTCTCCGGGTGCTCCCTCCCACACTCCAACGACGTACAGGTTTGTAGGTTAATTGGCTTCATTCAAATTGTAAATTGTCCCCCGTGTGTAGGATTGTGCTGGTGTACTGGGTCATCGCTGGTCACTAACACTGTCCTACACGCTAGGGGCAATTTACAATTTACAGAAGCCAATTAACCTGCAATTGGAGTGTGGGAGGAAACCGGAGCACGCAGGGAAAACCCACGTAGTCACAGGGAGAACTTACACACGCCACACACAGACAGCACCCGTGGTCAGGATCGAACCCGGGTCTCCTGCGCTGCAAGGCAGCAACTCTACGGCTGCGTCATCGTGCCGCCCCCTTGCTACCATTTTCGACATCAATCACCAACCCTCCCTTTCCCCTTATCCCGATCTTCCAATCTAACTCACTGTGACCCCAGCAATTTTTTTTTTAACTTGCATTTTCTCCGTGGCTGTAACACTATATTTATGAGCCAGATTGGTGGAAGAGTTATACTTGTTATATTCCGGACGGCAGAATGAATAACAACTTACATGCAGGTTGCCTGGATCACGAGAGAGAGATTTATTACCCAACATTCCATGCTTATATCGAACACCAGCTCATTAACATATACATGAATATGTATGAATACATTACATTGCTCTCCTTTTTTTAAGTATTAAATCTAAGTGCTCAGTTACAATTTTGTTGTTGTGATACTCGATTTAAACCAGTATTTACTTTACATATTTACACATTTTCATTTTACTTATACAGTGAGTTACTTAACTTACAAACCTAATCTGACTACTGGTTTACGGATCCTGCCTGATCGTCTAACAGTAACAGGTGTAACAGGTTTAGGTGTTGACTCAACTGTAGGCTTGTTTGGCTCTGTTTTAGTACCCTGACTTTGACCAGAGGAATCTGTTCCTTTGTCTGTACTAACTGAACTTTGTGTTTCAATCACAGTGGTCTCTTCCAACTCACATTCAGATAAAAACTCAGGGATTAGGACTTCATGCTAAGTTTTTGGTTCGTCTTTGGCTGGAATCATTTGATCAACATGAACACTTTTGATCCTAACTAACTATGTATCTTTTTGTTCCATACACTTCCAATATTTTCTCAACATCCCATTTGTCTTGACTGGACTTGTTGGGAGGATTGAGAACACAAAGCTGCTCATCTGGCTTGAAGTACCTCTCCTTTTGAGAGTCAAAATGGCGTTTTTGACTTAACTGTTTTTGCTCAACTCTCAAGGCCAAATTGGGTTGAACAAGACTTAGGTGTGTTCTTAGCCTTCTCTTCATCAACAGTTCTGCAGGTGAGTAACCTGTTGTGTGTTGTGTGATTCTGTACTTCAGCAAGAAACTAGCCAAACGATGTTTCATGCTGTATTTTGAACTACCCTGCAAAACCTGTTTCTTGAGAGCATCTTTCCAGTTGGAGGCTGGATGGTATGGGGGAACAAGTGTGTGTTTTACACCATTTGGCTGCATAAACGTTTATGATGTTTTCAAGACGTGATGTGGACAAATCAATGATGAAAATGTTTTGCCAGTATAACTCTATTCTCCTCAGCCAATCCTTTCCAAGGGTTGGTTTATTTCTGTAGCTGGCCACTATGATGGGCAGTGTTACTGACTGACCATTACGCTCAACTTTACAGTTCATTTGTCCGCATGTCTCCAAAACTTTGCCCGAGTAGGTTCCCAGCTTGACCTTACTCTCAAACAATGGTGTCTGTGGGAACTTTGTTTCGTACAGGTCTTTGCTCATGACGAACAATCTGCTGCCGTGTCAATACACATATCGATTAACTGTTCATTAATCAATGGTCTAGTTCGAAAGTCCTTGCCTTGGCTGGTTGTAGGCTTGTTGTTGGTTGCATAAATTGAATTGAATTGAATTGAATTGAATACCTTTATTGTCATTCAGACCTTGCGGTCTGAACGAAATTTCGTGCCTGCAGTCATACATACAATAAAAAACAACAATAAACACAAATTAACATCCACCACAGTGTATCCTCCAAGCACCTCCTCACTGTGGCGGAGGCAAAAATCTTAGGGTTACTGTCTCTTCCCTCCTCTTCTCCCTCTGCGCTGAGGCGATTCCCCACCGGGCGATGGCACAAACAGTCCCGCGGCTCACCGAACCCCGCGAACGGGCCGGTTCAAACACCGCGGCCCGGGGGTGGTCGAAGCTGCCGCCCTCCAGTCCAGCGGACGCAGCCGCTGGCCCGCGGCTGAACCCAGGACTCAGATCGCCGCCGCCAGAACGCCGTCCCAGCCACCGGAGCACCGTTCCAGCCCCGAGCCGGATCGCCCTCACGTGAGTGCCGTTCCACCCTTGAGCTGGGCCACTCCGACGGGAGTGCCGTTCCACCCTCGGGCTGGGCCACTCCGACGAGAGTGCCGTTCCACCTCGAGCTGGGCCACTCCGACGGGAGCGTCACAGCCCCTCACGAGAGAGTCTCAGCCCCTCGTCAGGCCACCCTCACGGGAGCGAGCCCAGGGCGAGTCCTGACAGGCTCTGCCTCCGGAGCTTCGAGGTCGCCAGCTCCGCCATTAGGCCACAGCGCAGACGGAGGCAGAGAAGGGGGATACGACAAAAAGTCGTATTCCCCCGAAGGGAGAGACAGCAAGCCCCGTTTCAACCCCCCCCCACCCCACATAAACACAGCTTAAAAACCAAAAACGTAACTACACAAAACGAAAAAAACAACACAAAAAAGTAAAGACAAACGGACTGCAGGCGAGCCGCAGCCGTTCCCAGCGCCGCCACTTCCAGAATGGCGTACAACCCAAGTTCATTCCCATCTAGGTTCACCTCCAAGTTGTGAATTCCTCTCTGGTGTTGTCACTTGATTCCCGCAGATTGTTGGTTTCCTGTTTTAAGCTTGGCCCGACATGCTGAGGCGATATGACCTTTCCTCTGGCAGTTATAACACTTGGCCATTTTGAACTGACAACATTGGGATGAGTGATTACCGTTGCAACGATAACAACTGGCTGAACTCGGCTCCCCGCCATACTTTGGTTTTGGTTTAGTGCCTCTTGGTTTGGCCATAGGCACTGCCTTGTGACTGTAAACGGCCACTGCAGTTCGTGGTGGACGAAACTCGCGAGCATTCTTTGATGCCATCTCCATTGTTGTAGCAATCTTGCATGCTTTCTCGAATGTAAGATCTGGAGTGTTCATGAGTTTGGACTAAATTCGTTCATCCACTAGATCACAAACAAATCTGTCGCGTAGTGCGCGTCCGAGAAAGGTTCCAAAGTTACAGAGCAAAGTTACGTTTTTCAAGGAAACAATGTACTCATTGATTGTCTCATTCTGCTTCTGGTTTCTGGTGCCGAATTTATAGCTTTCTGCAATTTCCAGAGGCTTTGGGTTGAAGTGCTCCTCCAACTTCTTCATAATGTCATTGAATGGCACGTCTTTTACCTTTATGGGTGCAAGGAGATTCACGAGTATGCCGTACACTTCAGGACCGATCTCCGTGAGCAGAATCGCTTTCATGAGTTCGCAAACGGCCTTATTTGTTTCAGTCACTATCACTCCTTCACCACTTATCTCCATTATGTTGTTTGCCGTGAAAAACATGTTTGCTCTCTCCATATAGGAGCTGAACGGCTCTATACACTTGTCAAAAGTGCTAAGATTTCCGATGTAGCCCGTGGACGCTGCCATCGTGTCGTTCACATTTTTTTTTTAAAGTCCGTTCAAAAACCCAGATTTCATGTCTGTTCCGGTGTAACAATTCACCTAAAACTTAGCTGCACAAAGGCTATTCAGCTTGAGGAACTCGACAAAAAAAAAATCCCAAGGACGGTATCTTGCCACGTAGACACAACATAGAGATAGCATGACAAACTATCGACGATTTGTCCAGCTACTGTTTTAAACTACAGTTCCCTGCATAGAAGGATCTGCGGCCTATCGTGTCCAGCTCGCAAACAACTGCGACACAACTCCGTATTTACTCTTTAAAATGTTAAACAATACTGCGTGTTACAAAACAGTCCTGCACTGTATTTAAAGGATGAGTTCACAAACTCTATCCCATCCTCGTCGCCAATTTTGTTATATTCCGGACGGCAGAATGAATAACAACTTACACGCAGGTTGCCTGGATCACGAGAGAGAGATTTATTACCCAACATTCCCTGCTTATATCGAACACCACCAACTCATTAACATATACACGAATGTGTTTGAATACATTATAGTACTCACAAGTTCTTGATATCCGTTGCTCCACGGAATGCCTTCCTGGGAATTGCCTGAATGGAATTCTCGCTCAGATCCCTGTTGGAAATAGTGATTTCTCATTACTAGGCGGCATTCAAGGAATCCAAGATTGCATTGAGACATCAAATGCATGCACGATTACAGGACCTCTAGGGATTACAGGACCTCGAGGCTCCTCAGAGCTCCGAACATCCCCTCCTCTTTGAAGGTCATTTGTTTTTTGTCCAGCTGCCTGTGTGAGCAGATACTCAAAAAATGCTGGAGTGGGTAGGATGCAACACAAGCTTAGTTTAGTTTAGTTTTGTTTATTGTCACGTGTACCGAGGTACAATGAAAAGCTTAAGTTGCGCGCTAACCAGTCAGCAGAAAGACTATACGTGACTACAATGGAGCCATTAATAATATTCATATTTTAGTTTATTTTAGTTTAGTATAGTTTAGTTTAGTTTAGATATACAGCGTGGAAACAGGCCCATTGGCTCACCGAATCCATGTCGACCAGCGATTCAGGCACGCTAACACTATCCTATACATCATCGACAATTTACAATTAGACCAGGCCAATTAGCCAACAAACCTGTACGTCTCCGGAGTGTGGGAGGAAACCGGATATCCCGGAGAAAACCCACGCAGATCAGGGGCAGAACGTACAAACTCCATCAGGATGGAACCCGGGTCTCTGCCGCTGTGAGGCAGCAACTCTACCGCTGCGCCACTGCGAAACATGATAAAGGACTCAAGTTTGTCCCGATATTGCTTTTCACTGTACCTCAGTACATGTGATAATAAACTAAACCAAACTAAAATAAACTAGACTGTCTTTTCGCTGACCGAATAGCAGACGACAACAAATCTTTACACTACAATCTTACACTTACATTTACAAGGTAGACAAAAGTGCTGGAGAAACTCAGCGGGCGCAGCAGCATCTATGGAGCGAAGAAAATAGGCAATGTTTCGGGCCGAAACCCTTCTTCAGAAACGTTGCCTATTTCCTTCGCTCCATAGATGCTGCTGCACCCGCTGAGTTTCTCCAGCACTTTTGTCTACCTTCGATTTTTCAGCATCTGCAGTTCCTTCGTAAACACTTACATATACAATCCTTACACGTGACAATAATAAACTAAACCAAACTTTATGTCTTAGCCTGGCATCATGTTCAGCAGGTGTTGAAGGAGAGGTGGATGTGGGGGAGAGAGGTGTGTATGGGAGGTTGGGCGACGAGGTGTGAGAGACGGCGACTGTGGATTGTAAAAAAAACGTTCGTTCATCTAATCTCCACAGCAACCACAGCTGGTGTTAAAAATCCTGGCTTCCTGCTCCAGGAGGTGTGCAGTGCTCTCTCCACAGGTAGTCTCGCCAACTGTGTGGTGAATCTGTGGAATTCATTGCCACAGAAGGCTGTGGAGGCCAAGTCAATGGATATTTTTAAGGCAGAGATAGATAGATTCTTGATAAGTAAGGGTGTCAGGGGTTATTGGGAGAAGGCAGGAGAATGGGTTTGAGAGGGAAATATAGATCAGCCATGATTGAATGGCGGAGTAGACTTGATGGGCCGAATGGCCTAATTCTATTCCTATCACTTATGAACTTATGAACTGCGGCAATAGTTTCCGTCTCGTCAACAGCCGCCCAATCCTCTCCTTAGAGTTAATCCTCCGATCCAGGCATCATTCAGGTAAACCCCTTCTGCACCCTCTCCAAAGGTTCCACATTCTTCCTGTAATGAGGTAACCAGAATTGCACGCAATACTCCAAATGCACCCTGACCAAAATCTTGTGGGTGGTAATGCTGCTGCCTCATAGCACCAGAAACCCGGGTTCAATCCTGACTACGGGTGCTGTCCGTACGGAGTTAGAACATTCTCCCTGTGACCGCGTGGGTTTTCTCCGGGTGATCTAGAGGAATAGATCTGGGTAGACGCACAGAGTCTCTTGCCCAGAGTAGGGGAATCGAGAACCAGACATAGGTTTAAGGTGAAGGGGGAAAGGTTAAATAGGAATCTGAGGGATAATCTTTTACAGAAAGGGAGGTGGGTGTATGGAACGAGCTGCCGGAGGAGATAGTTGAGGCAGGGATTATTGCAACATTCACAAACAATTACACATGGATAGGACAGGTTTGTAGGGATATGGGCCAAACACAGGTAGGTGGGACTAGTGGGACATGTCCGTTGACGCAGACAAGTTGGGCCGAAGGGCCTGTTTCCACGTTGTGTGACTCTATGCTCCGGTTTTCCCCCACATTCCAAAGACGTGCGGGTTCGTAGGTTAAATTACTTCTGTAAATTGTCCCGAGTGCGTCGGATAGAAATTGTGATTGTTGGTCGGTGCCGGCTCGGTGGGCCGAAGGGCCTGGCTCCACGCTGTATCTCTAAACTAAACCAAAACTATCGACCTGCCACGTGACTTACTGACTCTTGCACTCAATGCCCCGACCGATGAAGGCAAGCAAACCGTACAACAATGTTCTCCGCTGCCCAATTATGGAACTGGATATAGATGATAATGTGGATAATGTGTATTCTTGTGGAGTCAAATGTTTCAGAAATGAAACTTGACCCTACATTAGTCGATTATTGATAATCCACTGAGATGGTGTAATGTACATTCCCAGAGACTCTAAAGCTACATGGCTATGGGCCCCTGAGGTGTTGGCTTATTTTAACCCATTGTGACCCAAGGTCACCTGTTTTGCTGCATTGCCATTGCCCTTGCCCACTCCACTCACCTCCTCTAAACCTACCACCCTCCACTCATTCATTAGACTTCCAGACTGTAGAGATATTGCGTGGAAACAGGCCCTTCAGCCCACCTAGCCTGTGCCATCCCGTGAGCACCCATACACCTGCACTACCCTGCACGCTTGCCACAATTTAGGGAAGCCAAATAAAACTACCAACCTGTACGTAAACCCTTGTTATAACGGATCTTGGGGGGGGGGGATGGTGTCATTATTGCCGGTTGTCGAGATAAGCGAGTAAGGGACTATCATTGTATAAGTAGTAGAAACAAACAACTGCAGATGCTGGTTAAAGGACACAAAGTGCTGGAGGAACTCAGTAGGTCAGGCAGCATCATGTGTAGCAAGGAACTGCAGATGCCGGTTTACACTGAAGATAGACACAAAGAAGCCGGATTAACTCAGCGGGACAGGAGGCAGCATCTCTGGAGAAAAGGAATAGGTGACGTTTTGGGTTGCGACCCTTCTTCAGACTGAGCATCAGGGGAGAGAGAAGTTAGAGGTATGAAAAGGTACAGATCAAGTCAGAGTCCAAGGGTCTCCAACGAGGTAGATGGGAGGTCAGAACCGCTCTCTAGTTGGTGATAGGATGGCTCAGTTGCCTGATAACAGCTGGGAAGAAACTGTCCGTGAATCTATCGAGGTGTGCGTTTTCACACTTCTGTACCACTTGCCCGATGGGAGAGGGGAGAAGAGGGAGTGACCGGGGTGAGACTGGTCCTTGATTATGCTGGTGGCCTTGCCGAGGCAGCGTGAGGTGGAGATGGAGTCAGTGTAGTGGTTGGTTTGCGTGATGTTCTGGGCTGCGTCCACATCTCTCTGCTGTTTCTTGCGTCTGCCTTTGCTACAAAACCTCTCTCCGCCTGTTTGTGCTGCTGCTTTCAACAGCGGTCACAGTCCTTGGAGGACAAAGAGCTACAGCTGCCAACGCCACCCCCCACCCAGACACGCAGCCAGCCCCTCTCCCTGGTCCCCGTGATGATGGAGTGGATTCGGCAGCTGTGGAACTCCAGTATTGGATACGTCCAACTTATTGTTGACGGTGAAACTTGATCAACTCCGACGCTGCTCCCAGCAAACGTTTCCACAGCGCTCACAGGTCGCGTGCATTAACCCCCTGTGCTCTGCGGTGGTCTCAGGGTCAAGGACACAACATCACCACGGGCGGCACGGTGGCGCACCGGTAGAGTTGCTGCCTCACAGCGCCAGAGACCCGAGTTCGATCCTGACTGCGGGTACTGTTTGTACGGAGTTTGTACGTTCTCCCTGTGAGTTGTTAATAATAATAATAATAATAAATTTTATATTTAATGGGCGCCTTTCATACAAAATCTCAAGGACACCTTACATAGTAATCGTAAAAACATATAATCGGAGTAAAACAAGTAATTAAAGACATCACAATGACACAAATTAAAAACAGAATTCAATCCCGGTTCCCGGAGGTTGCAGGTGGTTGCCGGAGGTTGCAGGTAGGGAGACTGATAAAAACCTCCGGGAACCGCACGGAAACCTTGGGTGGGGCGCAAAGTCTCCAGAGGTTTCCGTTCAGGTTTCCTAAGTGGGGCAGGGGCATTAGTTTTCTATGGGTGCTTAATTCAGTTTAGTTTAGAAACACAGAGCGGAAACAGGCCCTTCGGCCCACCAAGTCCACGCAGACCAGCAATCCCCACACACTAACACTATCCTACACACTAGGGACAATTTATAATAACACCAAGTCAATTAAGCTACAAACCTGTACGTCTTTGGATTATGGGAGGAAACCGGAGATCCCGGAGAAAACCCACGCAGGTGACGGGGAGAACGTGCAAACTCCAGACAACACCCATAGTCGGGATCATCCCCGGGTGCTCTGGTTTCATCCCACTATCCATAGACATACAAGTTTGCAGGTTAATTGGCTTTGGTAACACTATAAATTGTCCCTGGTGTGTCGGGTAGAGCTAGTGCATGGGGTGATCACTGGCCTGCATGGAATCGATGGGCCAAAGGGGCTTTTTCTGCGATGTATCTCTACAGTCTAAAGAGTGCAATCGGACCATACAAGAGTAAAACCGATGGTACAAAAGAGAATGGAAACAGGGCAGAATGTAGAGTTGTAACTACCATATAGACTAGAGAACGTACGGATAAACAAAGATGGTTGCAAAGAGGTGGAGGACCCTGCAACGTCGCCAGGACAATGGGCCTTCATGGTCAGGTCCTGTACTTACAAGAGTACAACATTATAGAAGTACTGAGCATGGAAGTTGGTAGGTCATGTTACAGTTATATAAGACGTTGGTGAGGCCGCATTTAGAACATTGTGTTCAGTTCTGGGCACAATGTTATAGGAAAGAGGTTATTAAGATGGAGAGGGTGCAGAGAAGATTTACGAGGACGTTGCCACGACTTGAGGGGCTGAGCTACAGGGAGAGGTTGAGCAGACTGGGACTCTATTCCCTGGAGCGCAGGAGGATGAGCGATGATCACATACAGGTGTGCAAAATCGTGAGAGGAATAGATTGGGTAGACGCACAGAGTCTCTAGCCCAGAGTAGGAGAATCGAGAACCAGAGGACATAGGTTTAAGGTGAAGGGCATAAGATTTAATAGGAATCTGAGGGGTGACATTTTCACACTAAGCGTGGTGGGGGTGTGAAACAAGCTGCCAGGGGCGGTAGTTGAGGCAGGGAGTAGCGCAATGTTTAAGAAGCAATTAGATACACGGATAGGATAGGTTTAGAGGGATATGGTCCAAACGCAGGCAAGTGGGTCTAGTGTAGATGGGACATGTTGGTCGGTGTGGGCAGGTTGGGCCGAAGGGGCTTTTTCCATGCTGTATGACTGTGTGAGTCTTTAACAATTGAGTGTCTCTGTCTCTGTCTCTGTCTCTGTCTCTGTCTCTGTCTCTGTCTCTGTCTCCCTCACTCTCTCTGTCTCCCTCACTCTCTCTGTCTCCCTCACTCTCTCTGTCTCCCTCACTCTCTCTGTCTCCCTCACTCTCTCTGTCTCCCTCACTCTCTCTGTCTCCCTCACTCTCTCTGTCTCCCTCACTCTCTCTGTCTCTCTCTCTTTCACTGCCTTTTCTTTCTCTGCATATCTCCCTCTCCCTCTTTCTCTCTCCCCCTCTCTCGCATTCACTGCCTTCTTCTCTCTCTGACGATAAATACATCTGGCATACTGAGCGAGCCACTTGACTGCCTTATCTAAAACCCGCAAGTCCTTGGAGAATGTGCTTTGCGGCAGAGAGAGACACGTGAGCTCCCTCGCGTTAATGACTGTCGGTGTCTTTGCTTTTTCCAGTCGCTTGTTCCCTGTTTCAGTAGCTGGTTTCATGAATAAAGGACAAAGTCTATAAAACAACATATCGGAACCATTATACAACAGTAACGTTCTCATCAGGAAAGCAAATAAGCAGCCTAATTGCTGCCTGTGAGGGTTATTGATCACATATTGATCACTGTTTCATTTCATTTCCTATTAAGTAGAATATGCTAAGTTTTCTGCTTGTCCAACTTTTCTTAATCATTTACAGTCGATTTATACGGATGAGGTTGGGTAAGGAGGGCTTTGACATAAGGAGAGATGACTGGTTTAGTTTCAGTTTATTTTACTTTGGAGGTACAGCATTGAAACTGGCCTTGTGGCCCACAGAGATCTCCCTTTCCCATTCATTTTCTGTTATCCCCTTTCTCATCCGCTCCCTGGTTTAGTTTACTTTATTGTGACGTGTACCAAAGTTGGGTGCTAACCAGTCGGTGATTACAATCAGGCTGCCCACAGATGCAGGATAAAGGGGAGAATGTTTAGTGCAAGATAAAGTTGAGTGAAGTTCGATTAAAGTCTAAGGGTCTTCAATGAGGTAGATGATAGCTCAGGACCGCTCTCTAGCCTACATACGGGGGCAATTTACAGAGAGCCAATTAACATACAAACCCGCACATGTGTGGGATGTGGGAGGAATCCAGAGCACCCGGAGGAAACCCATGGAGAATGTGCAAACTCCGCACAGGCAGCAACCGAGATCTGGATTGAACCCGGGTCTCCGTTGCTATGAGGCAGCAGCTCTACCTGCTGCAGCACTGTGCCGCCTACAGAGGCTGGAAGTGTTTTACCTGAAGTAAATAAGGCCAAGGGGGGTGACCTTATCGAGGTCTGTAAACTCATGAGGGGCGCCTGTAAGGCTAATGGGAGGTGAATTGAGTAGAGAAGTTCAGACATTATGTTCCAGCTGTACAAGACATTGGTGGGGCTGCACTCTGGTGCAATGTGCTCAGATTAGTTGCCCTGCTTTAGGAGAAGGAATAGATGGAATGGAGATGATGGGGTGGAAGGGGGATGAGAGACTGATAGGTGGATGGAGGGGAAAGACAGAGGAAGGGGATGGAGGTGGAGACAGGGGAAGGGGGAGGGGAACAGGGGGACCAAAACGAAACGGAATACTCCAAATACAGCCTCACCGACTCCACTCTGAGTAAAAAGACACAGAGTGCTGGATGTTAACTCAGCAGGTCAGGCAGCATCTTTGGAGAACATGGATAGGTGACGTATCGGGTCAGAACGACCCAACTCGAAACATCACCTATCCAGAGATTCTGCCCGAACGGCTGAGTTACTCCAGCACTTTGTGTCTTTTTGTATTTAAACCAGCATCTGCAGTTCCTTGCAGAAACAGAGAACTGCAGAAGCTGGTTTCATATTTGCAAGGATAGACACAAAGTTCTGGAGTAACTCAGCGGGCCAGGCAACATCCCTGGAGAACATGGATAGGTGACGTTTCGGGTTGGGACGGGCACCTTCTTTAAAGGGTCCCAACCCAAAATGTCCCCCATCCCTTTTCTCCAGCGATGCTGCCTGACCCGCTGAGTTACCCCAGCACTTACAGTATCTGCAGCTCCTTGTTTCTCCACGCTGAATAAACTGCGTGCCACTTGGGTCTGGAATCATTGCGATAAATTAAATGGAAAGTTCTTTTACTAAGTCCCGCGCTCGATTATACCGCCTGTTGTTTGATGATATTAATTCATTAACGACGTCGTTAAACAGACATAAAGTATGCAAGGGGTGGATTAATGAGGTTTCAGAGTAGCAGGGGAATACGCCGGCACAGATCGGCGTGTGAGGAAGTCAAGTGGTTTTAACAAGGGGCAAGTATTTCATTGTTGCGGGTGGGATATGTGATACCTCATCACACTTTGGAGGAGAGAGGCACGTGAGTTGTGTGGGATGGGAGCCAGACAAGAAATAGACATATGCTAAACGACAAAGACAGTCACACACTTGGAAGGATGTGGAGGCTTTCGGGAGGATGTTTCAGTTTTAGTTTTCAGTTTTAGAAATACAGCGCGGAAACAGCCCACTGGGCCCGCGCCAACCAGCGATCACCCATAAACACTAGTGCGTAGGAAGGAACTGCAGATGCTGGTTTATACTGAATATCGATGCAAAGCGCTGGAGTAACTCAGCGAGTCTGGCAGCATCTCAGGAGAAAAAGGATGGGTGACTTTTCAGGTTGGAACCCTTCTTCAGACCCTGGTGAACATTAGGGACAGTGAACAGAATTGAATTTGATTTTTTAAAATTTAAACATGGACAGTGCATATTGATGAACATTTACATTCCTGGGATGTCAGGACTTTCATATGAAGAAAGACTGGATAGACTCGGCTTGTACTCGCTAGAATTTAGAAGATTGAGGGGGGATCTTATAGAAACTTACAAAATTCTTAAGGGGTTGGACAGGCTAGATGCAGGAAGATTGTTCCCGATGTTGGGGAAGTCCAGAACAAGGGGTCACAGATTAAGGATAAGGGGGAAATCTTTTAGGACTGAGATGAGAAAAACATTTTTCCCACAGAGAGTGGTGAATCTCTGGAATTCTCTGCCACAGAAGGTAGTTGAGGCCAGTTCATTGGCTATATTTAAGAGAGTTAGATGTGGCCCTTGCGGCTAAAGGGATCAGGGGGTATGGAGAGAAGGCAGGTACAGGATACTGAGTTGGATGATCAGCCATGATCATATTGAATGGCGGTGCAGGCTCGAAGGGCCGAATGGCCTGCTCCTGCACCTATTGTCTATGTTTCTATGTTTCTACATGTAAATATGCAAGATTATAGCCAATTGCTAATTTCCATCTTTAGTCCCTTTGGCAGCAAAAAGAAACAATTATACAAGACGCACAACCAACTCAATTCACACAGACATCCATCACAGCGAGTCTCCTCCTCACTGTGATGGAAGGCAAAGTCTTGTCTCTCCCCTGCTCTCCATCCCCTCCCGATGTTAAAGCCCCCGGCTGGCGATGGTAAGTCCCGCTTAAGAAGCCAATTTACCTACAAACCTGTACGTCTTTGGAGTGTGGGAGGAAACCAGAGCACCCGGAGAAAACCCACGTGGTCACAGGGAGATGGTACAAACTCCATACAGACACACAGCACCCGTCAGTAGCCAGGATCGACCCGGGACTGGCACAGTGCCACCGTGCCGCCCTTGACAATCTCTTATGTGTACTCTTCAATTATTCAACCCGTAAACAAAATTAACCCCCCACATTTAAGTGGTGCCTTGGATGGGATATTACTGAGACACTTTTGGTGAAGCTCGGCACCGGGCCACATTGGCGGAATCTCGGATATATGACAGAAAGTGTGGTTGCAGAAGTCAGTTTTAAGGGTTTTTTTTGTCAAGAGGGAGTTTACCCCACATAATGCGGGCAGCTGGAACTAGTGTAGATGGGGCATTTTGGTCAGCATGGGCAAGTTGGGCCGAAGGGCCTGTTTTTGTGCTGTATGACTCTATGACTATCCATTCCCTACATATTCGTGACAACTTTCCCCGATGGAATTATCAAATGTTAGAGGCCATAGCTTTCAAATGAGAACAGCAACGTTTAAGGGTGATCTGCGGGCAAGTTTCTTTATGCAGATTGTGGTGGGTGCCTGGAATGTGCTGCCAGGGGGTGGTGGTGGAGGCAGATTTGATAGTGGCATTTACCACTTCTAGATAGGCACATGGACATGTAGGGAATGAGGGCTATGGATCACGTGCAGACAGAGGAGATGAGTTTAACTTGGCATTATGTTCTTTTTCTCCACTGATGCCGCCTGATCCGCTGAGTTACTCCAGCACGTTGTGTCTATCGGTGCCCCAGGCACTGTGTACAGAATGATTAGGACAGTTCAGCTCCTGCCGTGGGTGAGAATGGCTCAGAGGTCTAACCAGTGGAGCTGCTGCCTCAGAGCTCCAGATACCAGCAATCAACCCTGAATTAGACCAACTACTCCGGGGACGCCCGTCGACCTACAGTCTGACGCGGTTCTTTGTTGGGAGGAAGTGGAGCTCCCTGGAGACAAGAACTTTCCTCGCAATCTCCGCGCTGTTTTGCAAACAACTTCATGGGAAATGAAGCTTTTGAGATCAGTGCATCTCACACAGAGTCACGAGTAATTAAAGACAAGAAATGCAATGGTTTCCTCAACGTGCTGTTTACAACTATGCTCTGATTGACCTCACTTCATAAGATCATAAAACATAGGAGCAGAATTAGGCCATTCGGCCCATCGAGTCTTCTCCGCCATTCAGTCAATGACTGATCCATCTTTCCCTCTCAACCCCATTCTCCTGCCTTCTCCCCTTAACCTTTGATGCCCTCACTAATCAAGAACCGACCAATCCCTGCTTTAAAAATACCCATTGCCTTGGCCTCCACCGTCTGTGGCAATGAATTCCACAGATTCACCACCCTCCGGCATTTCGTGTCTATCTTCGGTGTAAACCAGCATCTGCATTCCTGCCTTCACATTTCATTCTTCCAATATGTTTGCACAATTTTTAGTCGTGGGTGTCAGGGGTTATGGGGAGAAAGCAGGAGCATGGGGTTAAGAGGTAAAGATAGATCAGTCATGATTGAATGGAGGAGTAGACTTGATGGGCCGAATGGCCTAATTTCGCTCCTATCACTTATGGACATGATAAAGATCAAGGTTTGTCCTCCCTTCCAATGTGCCCTTGGCAGGTTACTGGTGACCCTTCTATATAAGTGCAATGATTATCCCTTGTCACTGCCATTTGGCGTGCAGTTAGATGCCAACCAGGTGTGGTGTGGACGAGCAAGGAACTGTAGATGCCGGTATACATAAAAAAGACACAAAGTGCTGGAGTGGCTGCTGGAAAATGGGACTGGCTATTAATGGGGGGGGGAGGGGGGGGCATGTTGGACGGCATGGACAAGTTGGGCCGAAGGGCCTATTTATTCACTGTACAACAAAATAGGATGGCATAATGATGTAGTGGTAGAGTTGCTGCCTCACAGCACCAGAGACCCGGGGTTGATCCTGACTATGTGTGCCGTCTGTGTGGAGTTTGCACGCTCTCCCCGTGACCGCTTGGGTTTTCTCATTCCACATACAAAGACGTACAGGTTTGTAGGTTCATTGGCTTCTGTAAATTGTCGCTGGTGGGTAGGATGGGGCTAGTGTATATGTGATCGCTGGTCAGCGACAGAGCGGGGAGGTTAATTGGCCCTCTGTAGGTTGCCCCTCATGTGTGGGATGTGAAACTGGGATAACATAGAACTCGTGTCAATGGGTGATCGTTGGGTCGGCACGGACTCGGTGGGTCGAAGGGCCTGATTTCACGCTGTATCTCTCAACTGAACGGAACCAAAGGAAACTAAATTGAACAATCTTGCTCACATCTGACGTGAGAAAGGAAATGCATGCGGAGGCTGGAAATTGGAAATAACACTAAATCTATCAAAGGGAAGATCAACCATGTGCTCTCAACAGTGTCATTACCAATAATACCAGCCTAATACCATGTGAGAAATCAACGACACAGAGTAAGATGGAGAGGCCGAGGGAACGATTGAGTTTTTAGAGATACAGTGTGGAAGCATGCCCTTTGGCCCACCGAGTTCATGCCCACTATCAATCACAACCATTCATTGCCAATGGTAATGATCAAGGTGAATGGTCATGTTTTATCTAAATTTGGCTTGATGATAACGCCCCTGTCCCACTTAGGAAACCTGAACGGAAACCTCTGGAGACTTTGCGCCCCACCCAAGGTTTCCGTGCGGTTCCCGGAGGTTGCAGGTGGTTGCCGGAGGTTGCAGGTAGTGGAAGCAGGTAGGGAGACTGACAAAAACCTCCGGGAACCGCACGGAAACCTTGGGTGGGGCGCAAAGTCTCCAGAGGTTTCCGTTCAGGTTTCCTAAGTGGGACAGGGGCATAACTCTCTTGTTTTTAGGTTGGAGGTAGATTGAATACTTCAGGACTTGACCTTGCAATGAAGATATTTCGTCTGTACAGACGGGGTACAGGCCCTTCAGCCCACCGAGTCCGTGCCGACCAGCGATCCCCGTTACACGAGCACACGCTGTACGCTAGCGACTATTTACGATTTTTTACCAAAGCCAATTAACCTACAAACCTACGCATCTCCGGAGTGTGGGATGAAACCGGAGATCCCAGAGAAACATAGAAAATAGGTGCAGGAGTAGGCCATTCGGCCCTTCGAGCCTGCACTGCCATTCAATATGATCATGGCTGATCATCAAACTCAGTATCCTGTACCTGCCTTCTCTCCATACCCCCTAATACCTTTAGCCACAAGGGCCACATCTAACTTCCTCTGAAATATAGCCAATGAACTGGCCTCAACTACCTTCTGTGGCAGACAATTCCAGAGATTCACCACTCTCTGTGTGAAAAATGATTTTCTCATCTCGGCCCTAAAAGATTTTCCCCTTATCCTTAAACCCACGCGGCCACGGGGAGAACGTACAAACACTCTGTACATCAGCACCCGGGGTCAGGATCGAACTTGGGTCTCTGGCACTGTGAAGTAGCGACTCTACCGCTGCCCGCCAGTGCAAAGTGGGCAGAATTCCACAGTTCAGTTCAGGCCTTTTGAAAGGTTTGTGTAATTAATCCCAATCTTCACCTTATAACACTGCAAACCAGTCATCTCCAATTTTGAGTTCAGAGCTACAGCACGGAAACAGGCCTTTCAGACCACGCTAGTTCTGTGTTATCCCACTTTCTCATCCACTCCCCACACACTAGGGGCAATTTGCAGAAACCGATTTACCTACAAAACCACGTCATTGGGATGTGGGAGGAAACCAGAGCACCTGGAGGAAACCCTTGCAGTCACAGGGAGAACGTACAAACTCCACACAGACAGCACCCGAGGTCAGGATCGAACCCGGGTCTCTGGCGCTATGAGGTAGCGGCACTGCCTGCTGCGCCACTGTGCCGCCTACTGCATTTTTCTGCTCTTTCCAGTTTCCAACCTAATGATATGCATCCTAGCTTTGCGTGCTAAATTCTCATGAAACTGAACATGCCACACAAAAGTCTGATGGAAGCAGATTCGACAATAATTTTTAAGGACGGAATTGAGGAAGAAAATTCCAAAACTATCAACCCCCTAAAGACGTACGGGTTTGTAGGTTAATTGGCCCTCTGTGATTCGCCCTCCAGTGTGTAGGGAGAAAGTGAGATAACATGGAACTAGTGTGAATGGGTGATTAATGGTCGGCCTGGACTCAGTGGGCCGAAGGGCCTGTTTCCATGATGTGTCCCCCAGTGCTAATAAATGGAGGAGAAATAGAAGGTGTGTAAATGAGAGAGGCAGCACGGTGGGCCAGCGGTAGAGTTGCTGCCTCACAGTGCAAAAAACCCAGGTTCGATTCCACCCTCAGGTGCTGTCTGAACGGAGTTTGCTCGTTCTCCCTGTGACCGCGTGGGTTCTTTTTTCCCGGGTGCTCCGGTTTCCTCCCACACTCCAAAGACTTGCAGGTTTGTAAGTTAATTGGCTTCGGTAAAATTGTAAATTGTAGTGTGCGGGACAGTGCTCGTGTACGAGGTGATCGCTGGTCGGCGCGGATTCGGTGGGCCGATGGACCTGTTTCCTTCGGCCTAAGGTAAAGTCTAATAAGAGGAGTGCTCCGCCAATGAGCCAGCACGGGTACGACGGGCCGAGCGGTCTCATTCTACGTGTAAATCCGCGTCCATGATTTCTCGCGAGCGCGCTTGGACATCGTCAATCGTGACGAGTGCACTATAGATTTCTTCCATCTCATCTGTGTACATTGTGTCGTGTCTCTGTGAATGTCAAAAGATCTCCAAAAAGATGATGCATTATTCAGTGAGATTCGCTGCTGGGAGCCAGGCCCAGAAAATTAACATTCTTTACAGGAGCATCTCAGCAAGCAGCGGCTTTGAAATTCCAATAGACCTTCACCTGGAGTTCCCTCCTGCTGACTGAGGAAGGTCAACCCAGAGAGGCAGCAATCTATCAAAGAGAAGACCAGCCATGCGCTCCCAACAGTGTAATTACTAGCAAAACCTGCCTAATACAGAGGGAGAGATGGGCGGGCGGGAGAGGAAGATGGAGAGGCTGCCGGGGAGGCTGAGGAGGAGATTTTTAAAGCTTGAATAGTTATGGAAATTATTTTTAAAAACTGCTGATGGTGCGAATCTGAAACACGAGCAGGAATATGCTGGAAATGCTCAGCCGGGCAGCATCCGTGGAGAGAGAGGGGGAGAGGGAGGAAGAGGGGGAAAGAGGGAGGAAGAGGGGGGTGGAGGGGGTAGAGGGGGAGAGAGCGGGGAGAGAGCGGGGAAGAGGGAAAGAGGACGAGGGGGTAGAGAAGGGGAGAGGGGGTAGAGAGGGGGGAAGAGGGCTGACAGAGAGAGGAAGAGGGGGGGGGAGAGAGAGAGAGAGAGAGAGGATGACAGAAAGCAGATAATAGACAATAGACAATAGGTGCAGGAGTAGGCCATTCGGCCCTTCGTGCCATCACCGCCATTCACTGTGATCATGGCTGATCATCCACAATCAGTACCCCGTTCCTGCCTTCTCCTCATATCCCTTCACTCCGCTATCTATAACAGCTCTATCTAACTCTCTCTTGAAAGCCTCCAGAAAATTGCCCGCCACTGCGTTCTGAGGTAGAGAAATCCACAGATTTACAACTCTGTGTGAAAAAGTTTGTCTTCATCTCCATTCTAAATGGCTTACTCCTTATTCTTAAACTGTGGCCCCTGGTTCTGGACTCTCCCAACATCGGAGAGCATTTTTCCTGCCTCTAGAGTGTCCACACCCTTAACAATCTTATATGTTTCAATAAGATTCCCTCTAAATCCTTCTAAATTCCAGAGTATACAAGCCCAGCCGCTCCATTCTCTCAGCATATGACAATCCCGGGAATTAACCTTGTGAACCTATGCTGTACTCCCTCAATAGCAAGAATGTCCTTCCTCAAATTTGGAGACCAAAACTGCACACAATACTCCAGGTGTGGTCTCACTAGGACCATGTACAACTGCAGAAGGACCTCTTTGCTCCTATACTCAACTCCTCTTGTTATGAAGGCCAACATGCCATTCGCTTTCTTCACTGCCTGCTGCACCTGCATGCTTACTTTCAGTGACTGATGAACAAGGACCCCCAGATCTTGCTGTACTTTTGCCTTTTCCCAACTTGACACCATTTAGATAATAACTACCTCCTCTGGCAGCTCGGTCCATACACCCGCTATCCTCGGTGTAATATAACATTGCCCCTCAGGTTCCTAGCAAATCTTTCCCTCCTCAGGATGGTGGGGTCCAAGCCCATAACTCCATGAAAGTTGCACCATGTAGATCGGGTGGTAAAGAATGGTCGCGAAACTGTGGAATTCATTGCCACAGACGGCTGTGGAGGCCAAGTCATTGGGTATTTTTAAAGTGGAGATTGCGCGATTCTTCATTAGTAAGAGCTTCAAAGTTAACGGGGGAAAGGCAGGAGAATGGGGTTGACAGGGAAAATAGATCAGCCAAGATTGAATGGCTCGATGGGTCGAATGTCATCTGGTCTTATAATGCGGGGAGGGCACAATGGGATCAATGTCGGATTAGCGCGAATGGATGGTCGGTGGCCAGCATGGGCTGGGTGGGCCGAAGGGCCCGTTTCCCTGCTGTGTGACTGTTAACTAAACGCAAGCCTTCCTTCCTCCTCTGTTGACGAGGGACACGGGATAGAGAGAAGTGTGGATAAGAGAAGATGGAGGTAAATAATAGATCAGTGGTCTGGGTGCTTGAGTTGGCAATGTGCCTTCATGTGCAGGGAGTGGAGGATGGGGCTGTGTCTAGCCAATCGTCCATATCAATAATTCATCCGGCATGTCAGAGGGGGATGTTTGTGACTTAAACGGACATCAATTTTGAATGGATTCCTAATGGCAGGGATTCAGGAAACACTCTCGGGCTGTGAGGGGCCAGAGACATTCCCTGGGAAGAGGGTGTAAGACTGAGGGAGGGCGGGAGGGAGGAGGAGGCAGAGAGACGGGGGGGGGGGGGGGGGGAGGAGAGAGGGGAGAAAGAGCGAGGAATGGCCAAAGAGAGGAGGGAGTAACGGGTTGAAGCTGGAGAGAGAAGGAAAAGAAGAGAAACTGGGGAAAGGTAAACAAGTGAATGTAATGGGTCCTTGGGGGAGAGGGAGAGGGAGAGAGAGAGAGAGATAGAGATAGAGAGAGAGAGACAGAGAGAGACGGAGACTGAAAGAGACAAAGAAAGTGAGAAAGATAGACAGTCAGAGACAGACAGAGAGGGTGAGAGAGAGAGACATAGAGGGAGAGAGGGAGGGAGGGAGGGAGGGAGGGAGAGAGGGAGAGAGGGAGAGAGCAGGCACAGTTAGAAAGCAACAAGCGATTCTCAGTTTGGTTTCTTTTGTTAAATGACCAAGGTTCAAGGTGAGAAGGAAAAGATTGAATAGAAACCTAAGGGACAACTTCTTTACACAAAGGGTGGTGGGTGTATGGAACGAGCTGCTGGAGTAGGTAGTTGAGGCAGGTACTATCACAACGTTTAAGAAACAGTTAAACAGATATATGGATAGGATAGGTTTAGAGAGATATGAGCCAAACGCGGGCAGGTGGGACTAGTGTAGATGGGACATGTTGGCTGGTGCGGGCAACTCAGGTCGAGGGGCCTGTTAGTTTCCATGCTGCATGATGTCATGACCATAAGTGTGTACTGACTGCAAATAGAACTGGGACAATTCAGCCTGTGTGGAAGTGGGGAGGATAATGGAGCAGAGCCTCAACAGTACAGCACAGGAACAGGCCCTTCGGCCCACAATGTCCGTGCTGAACATGGTGCCAAATGAAACTCATCTCTTCTGTCTCCATAGCCCTCCATTCCCTGCATATCCATATGTTGATCCAAAAGCCTTTTAAAAGCCACTATTATATTTGCCTCCACCTCCGTGTACAAAACTCGTCCCGCAAACCTCCTTTGGACTTTGTCCCTCTCACAAAGTTAGACCCTCTATTTGATTTTCTCCATCCTGGGAAAAAAAAGATTCTGACTGTCGAGCCTGTCTATGCCTCTCATAATGTTATATCGGGTCTCCCTGCAACCTCCAACGTTCCAGAGGAAACAATTCATATCTGCCCATGTCTGCTCTCCTTGGAGCTAATACCCTTGGATCCAGGCAGCATTCTGGTGAACCTCTCCTGCACCCTTTCCCAAGCCTCCACATCCCTCCTGTAATGGGATGCCCAGAACTGCACGCGATACTCCAAATGTGGCCTCGCTAAAGACCTAGAAGTCCAAGAATTCAAAAGATGGTGGAAATAATCTATTAACATTTGATACATTAAAAATAGAACCCAAAGTGTTGGAGTAACTCAACGAGTCAGGCAGCATCTCAGGAGAACACGAAAGTGGAAGATTCAAACAAGAGGACATGACTTCAGAATTAAGGGACAGAAGTTTAGGGGTAACATGAAGGGGAACTTCTTTACTCAGAGAGTGGTAGCTGTGTGGAATGAGCTTCCAGTGGAAGTGGTGGAGGCCGGTTCGATTTTATCATTTAAAAATAAATTGGATAGGTATATGGATGGGAAAGGAATGGAGGGTTATGGTCTGAGTGCAGGTAGATGGGACTAGGGGAAAATAAGTGTTCGGCACGGACTTGTAGGGCCGAGATGGCCTGTTTCCGTGCTGTAATTGGTATATGGTTATATGGTTATAAGTGAAAGGGGAAAGATCTAATAGGAACCTGAGGGGGAACGTTCTCACTTAGAGGGTGGGTGTATGGAACAATCTGCCAGAGGAGGTAGTTGAGGCAGGTACAGTTAAAAGATATTACGACCGGTATATGCATAGAAAAGGTTTAGAGGTATATGGACCAAATATGGGAAGGTGGGACCAGCGTACATGGAGCATCATGGTCGGCATAGGCTAGTTGGATTGAATGTTTTGTGACTCTCTGACACTATGACGTGAATTGGTGACCTTTCGGGTCACGACTGATTAGTCTGAAGAAGGGTTTTCCAACCTGAAATGTCACCTATCCATGCCCTCCAGAGATGCTACCTGACCCGCTGAGTTACTCCAGCACTTTGTGTTCGATGCAAGATTCCAGCATCTGCAGCTCCTTGTGGCTCTGATGGAAGCATTATGTTTCCTGAACCATTTTTCGCCATTTATTTCTCTATAAATGGAAACTGTGAAGGTAAACAAATCTCACTGTAAACACAGCCTCCCACCACTAACAGTTCTATGGCGCCTCAGTTGTGCCAATCAGCCTTCAATCTCTATCCCGGAGTACCTTCCAGCCAGCTCCCTCTCACTAAAGTCTCCCTCAATTGGTACACTTCACGATGCCTGGGGAAAGCAGCCAACATAATCAAAGACCACTCACACCCCAGTCATTCCCCCTTCACCCCGCTCTCGTCCGGCAGAAGATACAGAAGCCTGAACGCACACACCACAAGCTTCAGGGACAACTTCTTCCCCTCTGTTAAGAGGCTACTGACCAGACCTCTCATGATCTTCCAATATACCTCATTGTGGCCCTTGCACTTTTTTTAAATCTGCACTTTCTCTGCAGCTGTAACACTATAATTTACACTCTGGTATTTTCTCTTTGCACTACCTGTTGTACATGTGTGTGGCATGATTGTACTCATGCATGGTATGATGCGTCTGGATTCGTTGATTTGGGCAGCACGATGGCACAGCGGTAGAGCTACTGCCTTACAAGGTTCGATCTTGACTAGGGGTGCTGTCTGCATGGAGTTTTCACGTTCTCCCCGTGACCACTGTGTGCCGCCCTAAGATGTTCTTCAATCCAGCTCTCCGTCTGCGGTTCCTCAACTTGCAATAACATCCATTATAAAGATTTCCTTTTTGTTCTACCTTTGATTTGCCTCTTTCTCACGGCTCCGGTGAAGGGGAGGGGGGGGGGGGGGGGGGGGGGGGGGGGCGGGGGGCGGGTGGTGCGTTTTGAGACTGGCACAGACTGAGACTCCTTGTCTGCCGGGTCTTGTCCCGAGGTTGCCCCGCAGGTTGCCGAGATACGGGAGGCATCCAGACAGATGCCTGTGTGTTTGGACAGGCGCGGGGGAACGGTGGCAAGTCAGGGCTGGCGGGGAAGACAATGGGAGCGCAGGTGCCACGGCCACAGCTTGTACCGACGTGAGCGGGGTACCGAAGGAAACCAATAAGATGGTGTCAATATTAGCAAGGCCAGTGTCAATATTGGCCGACGTGATCATTTGGGTCTCAATACCCCGGCAAATAGGCCCCCGCAGTGTCTAAAGACTGGTTGTTCTTATAGAGAGTCATCGAGTCACACTGCATGGAAACGCATCCAAGATGGCGTCCAACCCAGGCTACTCTTTGTGAGCTAGCCACTGACAAACGCTCCACTCTTTTAAATCTCCACTCTGCCATTTCTTACTTTAACTACACTATTCACGTTATTCCCTTTATCATGTATCTGTACACTGTGGACGGCTCGATTGTAATCATGTGTGGTCTTTCCGCTGACTGGTGAGCAGGCAACAAAGAATCTTTTCACTGCACCTCGATACACGTGACAATCAACAAAATTAAATTAAACTAAACTAAACCATGTTCTCCAAAGAGGCGTGTCGTAGTGGCGCAGCGGTAGAGATGGTGCCTCACAGTGCTATAGATCTGGCCTCTGACTACGGGTGCTGTCTGTACGGAGTTTGTACGTCCTCCCTGGGACCGCGAGGATGCTCTGGGTTCCTCTCACGTTCCAAGGACGTATTGGTTTGTAGGTTAAGCATGGAAACTACCGGTTTCGGCCCACCGAGTCCACGGCAACCAATGACCACCCGCACACTGGTTCTATCCTACACTCGGGGGAGAATTTACAGAAGCCAACTAACCTACAAGGTTGCACGTTTTTGGAGAGTGAAAGGAAACCGGAGCACCCGGAGGAAACCCATACGGTCACAGGAAGAACGTGCAAACTCAGTACAGACAGCATCCAAGGTCAGGATCGAACTGGGGTCTCTGGCGTGGCAAGGCAGCTGTTCTACTGCTGTGGCACTGTGTACCGCCCCTGCACCCGGAAATATAAGGCAGGATAAATGGAGACCAATTTGAAGGGAGATGTAGAGCTTTGTAACATGTTGTCGAGGCAACGACCCCCTCCCTCAGTGACAACAAGATGAAGCTATGATGTGGAGTCCACACACCGGTCAGAGTCTGTGGTGCTGAAGTAGAGATGGTTGAGAGTTCCTAACTGTAAATGTCGTTAACAATTTGTCCTGGTCCGACCACATTGATGCTTCAGCCAAGAAAGCACATCAATACCTCTACTTCATCAGCATGTCCCCAGAGATTGTTACCAATGCACAGTACAAAACCATACTGTCGCGTTGCATCACAGATTCCTTTGGCAACAGCTCTGCCCAAGAGCGCAAGAAATTGTTGGACCCTTCTTCAGATTAGGGGAACAGTGCTGGAGTAACGCAGCGGGTCAGGCATCATCTCTGGAGAACATGGGTGGATGACCTTTTGGCTCGGGACCCCTCTTCAGGCTTGAATCGGTCCACAGAAGGCTCCCGACCCGAAATGTCACCTATCCGTGTTCTCCAGAGATGCTGCGTGACCCGCTGAGTTACTCCAGCACTTTGTGTCATCCAGAGAAGATAGTTGAGGTGGGTACTATAACAACATTTAAAAGACATTGAGATAGGTACATGGATAGGAAAGGTTTAGAGGGATATGGGTCAAATGCACCATTTTGGGTCGGGACCCTTCTTCAGACTGATTGTATTCGGGAGGGAGGGTGGGAGAAAACTGGACGAGAGGAGGGGCATGGTGAGTGATAGGTGGATACAGGCGAGGGGGAGGGGTTGATTGGCAGATGGTTGGTCCAAGGCCAAAGATGAAAAGACAAAAGGTGTGAGAAAAGGAATGAAGAGATGTGAATTAAGAAGCCAGAGGAAGGAATACAGCACCAGAGACCCGGGTTCAATCCTGACGATGAGCGCTGTCTGTGTAGTTTGTACGTTCTCCCTATGACTGCGTGGGTTTTCTCCGGGTGCTCTGGTTTCCTCTCACATTCCAAGACGTGCTGGTTTTGAGGCTAAATGGCTTCTGCAAATTGTCGCTAGTGTGTAGGATAGAACTAATGTACGGGTGATTGTTGGTCGGCACAGACTCGGTGGGCCAAAGGTCCTGTTTCCACGCTGTATCTTTGAACTAAGCCATCTAAACTAAAAAGAGTAGTGATTTGTGAAGCCAATGGATCAACGTTTGAGACCTCAATGCCATCTCCCTGCCAGGCGTCAGCTTGCAAAGGATCGTACCCAGGGGCCGTAGCTCACGGTTTAATTTGGTGGGACACTCGGTTTAGAAAGAACACCACTTCACGAGCTCTAGTCTCTTCAGGAAGTCTCAAAGCAGTTCACAGTTGATGAATTATACAGATCAAACTCAGCGGCTAATTACTGTACACAAAGATTTTGCAAGCAACAGCCGGGTAAATCTCTAGATAATTTGCTGCTCGATAATAGCTGAGAGATAAACAGAGAACCTCGATGGCAGCTCTGCTTATCACTTGAATCCATCTTAAGGTCCTCCACTGGCAGTGCAACGCTCCCTCAGCTCTCCAGAGGTGAACTTCACGCCAGTTTGAGAAATATACAAAGTGCTGGAGTTACTCAGCGGTTCAGGCAGCACCTCTGGAGAACGTGGAGAGATGACGTTTTGGGTCGGAACCCTTCTTCAGACTCCCCCCTTACAATGTCTGAAGAAATGTCCCGACCCGAATCGTCACCCGTCCATGTTCTCCAGAGATGCTGCCTGATCCAATGAGTTACTCCAGCACTTTGTGTCTTCTTTAGCATAAACCAGCATCTGCTGTTCACTTTTTAATTCATTCAAACTAGTCTAGTGTAGATTGGTAGTTTAATTTAGTTCATTTTCATTGTCCCGTGGACCAAGGTGCAGTGAAAAGCTTATTTTGTGCGCTATCCAGTCAGTGGAAAGACTACATTATTACAATCAGCGTACAGATAAAGGATAACAATGTTTAATGCAAGATAAACCCAGAGAGTTGTGAATTTGTGGAATTCCCTCCCACAGAAGGCAGTAGAGGCCGATTGACTGGATGTATTTAAAAGAGAGTTAGATAGAGCTCTAGGGGCTAGCGGAATCAAGGGATATGGGGAGAAGGCAGGCACGGGTTACTGATTGTGGATGATCAGCCATGATCACAATGAATGGTGGTGCAGGCTCGAAGGGCCGAATGGTCTCCTATTTTCTATGTTCTATCTTTCAAAGTCTAGTAAAGTCCAATTAAAAGGGTCACGACTCGAAACGTCACCTATTCCTTTTCTCCAGAGATGCAACCTGGCCCACTGAGTTAAGCCCCTGTCCCACTTAGGAAACCTGAACGGAAACCTCTGGAGACTTTGCGCCCCACCCAAGGTTTCTGTGCGGTTCCCAGAGGTTGCCGGAGGTTGCAGGTAGTGGAAGCAGGTAGGGAGACTGACAAAAACCTCCGGGAACCTCCGGGAACTGCATGGAAACCTTGGGTGGGGCGCAAAGTCTCCAGAGGTTTCCGTTCAGGTTTCCTAAGTGGGACAGGGGCACGACTCCAGCACTTTTTGTCTATCTATAGTCTGATTAATGATAGTTAGTGTAAAACCAACGAGGTAAAGGCTAGGTCAGGCCCGCTTACAGGCCTGTTTATTCTTGTCACATGTACTAAGGACAGTGTAAAGCTTTTTAGTGCAATCCAGTCAGCGGAATCTCTATATATGATTACAATTGAGCCGTCCACAGTGTACAGATACAGGATAAAGGGAATAAAGAATCAATAACCCCACTCTCACCATCGACGGCACCACTGTCTCCCCATCTCCCCAGGCCCGCAACCTTGGCGTGATCTTTGATTCCACCCTCTCCCTTGAGCCTCACATCCGCCATGTCATTAAAACCTCCTTCTTTCATCTCCGCAACATCGCCAAACTCAGACCCTCTCTCACACCGCTCGCTGCTGAAAGACTCATCCATGCCTTCATCTCCTCCCGACTGGACTATTGCAACTCACTTCTCCTTGGCATCAGCTCCACCTACATCAACCGACTCCAACTGGTCCAGAACGCAGCCGCCCGACTCATCACCCACACCAAATCCTGGCATCACATCACTCCAGTCCTCAAACAACTTCATTGACTTCCCATCTCCCACCGGTTCACCTACAAAATCCTGATCCTCACCTACAAAGCCCTCCACCATCTGGCCCCCCCATATCTCATTGACCTCCTCTCCCCCTACCAACCCTCACGGTCCCTCAGATCCACATCAGCCGGTCTCCTCTCCATCCACAAATCCAACCTCCGCAGTTTTGGGGACAGAGCCTTCTCCAGGGCAGCTCCCAGGCTCTGGAACTCCCTCCCCCAACTGATCCGCAATTCCGTGTCCCTCACCATCTTCCAGTCCCGCCTCAAGACCCATCTCTTCACCTCTGCCTATCCTTAGCCCCACGTCCCCGTCCCTTTTCATCTATGCATTAATTGCCTCATACTGTGTTTTGTATTGAATTCTGTCTTTACTTTGTGTACTAGTCATGTCTCTACTATTTATTTCATTCCCCTTACATGTTTTTCCTCTACATGCTCAATTTTTGTAAGGTGTCCTTGAGACTCTTGAAAGGCGCCCATAAATACAATTTATTATTATTATTATTATTATAAAGTTTAGTGCAGAAGGGTCTCGAAACGTCAGCTATTCCTTTTCTCCGGAGATGCTATCTGAGCCGCTGAGTTACTCCAGCTTTTTGTTTTTTTTAATGTAATGTTTAGTACAAGATAGTCCGAGGGTCTTGCACGTCTGGAGCTGCTGGAAGCTCCACCTTGCCCGGCATCTCGATACTGTATCGCGGGCGGGCAGTTTAAATCAGACCCTGCACTCGTTAAGTGCCTGAGAGGAGACAGGCACAGGCTGACAAATGGCAGAGGCGGTCTCCTCTTTGTCCGCCCTTCAGCCTCCCCAAACCCCCTGGGCCCCGTCTCCCAGGTGACACTTCAAGGTCCCGGTTTCCTGGCAACCGCCGACAATGGATCCTGGGAAAGACATGTGAAAGGGGCTGCCCTTGACACCGCCCGCTTCTGAACCCCGCTCGGAGTCAGCTTAATGAAGAGGCGGTGGAGGAAATGAGAAAACCCTCGCAATTAAAGCCCGTGTTTGCTCTGTCAACCGACCAGCACAATGCAATGCAAACTGTCTCCCAGATACTGTCTCCACCCCCCCCTTCCTCATCTCCAACCCCGTTAACCCCTAACAGTAAGTCAATGTCAGAGGTTCATCTTCCCCCGTGGATTTTACAGTGCAATGCAAAATTTGCAGCCCAGAGAATTGGCCTCAAATGGTCATTGAGTGGTCCCAGCATGGCCCAGTGGTGCCGCAGTAGAGTTGCTGCCTTGCAGCGCCAGAGAACCGGGTTCGATCCTGACTACGGATAGCATCTGTACGGAGTTTGTATGTCCTCCCTGTGACCGTGTGGGTTATCTCCGGGTGCTCTGGTTTCCTCCCACATTCCAAAGACGTACAATTTTGTAGGAAGAAGGGTTTCGGCCCGAAACATTGCCTATCTCTTTCGCTCCATAGATGCTGCTGCACCCGCTGAGTTTCCCCAGCATTTTTGTGTACCTTCGATTTTCCAGCATCTGCAGTTCCTTCTTAAACAGTTTTGTAGGTTAATTGGCTTCAGTAAAAATTGTAAATTGTCCCTCATGTGTAAGATGGTGCTAGTGTATGGGTGATCACTGGTCAGCACAGACTCAGTGGGCCGAAGGGCCTGTTTCTGTGCTCAATCTATAAGGTCCAAATGTAAAGTCTAAAGGAAGGGTTAGGCAGGCAAAGGCTTGGACTATCTTTGATCGGACTTTACACAACCTTATCTTGCACTAAACTCCCTGTCATCATGTAAGTCACCTCCAAAAGTTAAACCTGGCCTCACATGATTATGTGGAAAATCAGTGGGGGATGGGACTCCATCAAAAGTACTTCAATTATTATGGTGAAGAAGGCTACGATGCTAGTGCTGGTAAATATGATTAGTAGGTTAGATTCTGGTTTATTATTGTCAGGTGTACCGAGGTACAAGGCAAAGCTTTGTTTTGTGTGCTCTCCAAACAGATCAGATAATACTAATTCATATAAATACATTCAGTTCATCCCCAATCAGTACCCCGTACCTGCCTTCTCCCCATATCCCCTGACTCCCCTATTTTTAAGAGCCCTATCTAGCTCTCTCTTGAAAGCATCCAGAGAACCTGCCTCCACTGCCCTCTGAGGCAGAGAATTCCACAGACTCACCATTCTCTGTGAGAAAACGTGTTTCCCGGGAATTAACCTTGTAAACCCACGCTGTACTCCCTCAATAGCAAGAAAGTCCTTCCTCAAATGAGGGGACCAAAAACTGCACACAATCATAGGTCATGGGGAGAACGTGCAAACTCTGTACAGACAGCACCCGTAGTCAGGATCAAACCCGGGTCTCTGGCGCTGTAAGACAGCAACTCTACCGCTGAGCCACAGTGCCGCCCTGGTCTATCCTTCGGTAACCTTGATCACGGACCACAACTGGCACAGTGGCACAGCTGGTAGAGCCGCTGCCTTCCAGCACCAGAGATCCAGGTTCGATCCTGACCTCAAGACGCTGTCTGTGTGGAGTTTCCACGTTCTCCATGTGACCGCATGAGCTTCCTCCGGGTGCTCCAGTTCCCCCCCCCCCCCACACATTCAAAAAGGTGTGCAAGTTTTAGGTGAGCTGGCTTCTGTAAATTGTCCCTAGTGTGTAGGATAGGACTGGTGTATGGGGATGATTGCTGGTCGGTACAGACTCGGTGGGCCGAAGGGCCCGTTTCCACACTGTACAGTATCTCTAAAATTAAATTCCACTAATCTTCATGTCATGGAATATGAATCATAAAACAGCGCAGCACAGGATACAATCGTCAAACTCAAATACAATATAGTTCTCAGCATTGTAGCATCAGTTGAACAGACAAAGTCCAATGTCCGCAATGGGGTAGAGGTGAATCGGACAGTACCCTAGCTTATGGAAGGACTGTTCAGAAGCCTGATAACAGAGGGGAAGAAGCTGTTCCTGAGTCTGGTGGTGTGCGCTTTCAAAATCCTGTACCTTCTGCCGGACAGGAGCAGGGAGAGGAAGGAATGACAGTGGGTGGGACAAGTCTTGGCTGTGGGCTGCTGTTCTGAGGCAGCGTGAAGTGTCGATGGTGTCAATGGTGGGGAGTCTGGTCTGTTTGATAGACTGGGCTACATCTGTTTGATAGTGAGGTGTTCCATCTACACTTCACGCTGCCTCGGAAAGGCCACAGGCATAATCAAGGACCAGTCTCTCCCCGGTCACCCCCTCATCTCCCCTCTCCCATCAGACAGGAAATACAGACGTGTCAAAACGCACACCTCCAGATTCAGGGCCAGTTACTTCCCAGCTGTGATCAGGCAATGAACCGTCCTACCACCTACTAGAGAGCGGCTCTGGGCTACCTCTAACCTCATTTGAGAACCCCAGACTATCTTTAATCAGACTATACTGCACTTTATCTTGCACTAAACGTTATTCCCTTTATCCTGTATCTGTACACTGTGGACGGCTCGATTGTAATCATGTATAGTCTTTCCGCTGACTGGATAGCACGCAACAAAAAAGCTTTTCATTGCACCTCGGTACTTGTGACAATAACAAATTAAACTGGACAGTGCGGACATAGTGCGCTGAAGGGTTTGTTCCTGTGCTGTGTGACTCTCGGATTCGAAGACTCCATAACCTTCTTTAGTACTCGAAGATTCTGCATAAAAGTGATGGATGGATTGCCCCTTGGAGAATTGAGAAAGAGATAAACTGTTGCAAGCCAGCAGACAGCCAGGGTTTTATTAATGAGAAAACGGAGGCACACAGTCACAGGTGAAGCTATCCTGGGGCATGGACTCAATTTACAAATTAATTGAGTTTGCGTGCACATGGATGTAACACACGTTCACACTCCCGCAGGGAATGTAATGAGGGTGAAGCTGTTCCGAAGCGGCCTCTCTGATTGAGTGCCGCTCCCGATGGGAAGAAGGAGACAAAGAGGAAAGAAAAAGAACTCCGACATATTATCTCCGGCATCTCTAGTCGGGTTTAGTTGAGAGATACAGCGTGGAGACGGGCCCACGCTGGGGTCCACGGATGAAGGTTTGGTTTAGTTGAGTTTAGTGATATAAGATCAAAACAGGCCTTTAGCTCACCGAGACCACGCTGGCCAGCGATCACCCTGTATGCTGGTTGTATCCCACACACTTTACAGAAGCCAATTAACCTCCAAACCTGCATATCTTTGGAGTGTGGGGGGGAAACCGGAACGCCTGGAACGTGCAAACTCCGTATAGACAGCACCCGTGGTCAGGATCAAACCCGGGTCCTTTTCACCAGAGATGCTGCCTGACCCGCGCAGTTACTCCAGCACTTTGTGTCCTTTTTTGGGTATAAACCATCATCTGCAATTCTTTGTTTCTGGGTTTTGATGGGTTGATGAGGAACGCTGAGGTGGGACACGTAATCTCTTCATCTAGTTCCATCAACGTCTGGGTGGGGTTGGGGAAAACTGCTTTCACTTTCCCCTGATAGTGAATCCTTTTGTCAAATTTAGGCAGATGCGTTTTATCATTTAAATCACTCATGATCTGTTTGTTCAGGTCCATTTGAAAAGGGCTTCTGTAACAGGGCGAGCAGAGATCTTGTCGATGCTTCCCATGAGCTGAGGGGTGGGATTTTAATTTAGTTTAGAGATACGGCATGGAGGCAGGCCCTTCGGCCCGCCGAGCCCGTGCTCACCTTCGATCACTCGTTCGCACTAGCTTTGTGTTATTCCACTTTCTCATCCACTCCCTATACACAAAGGACAATTTACAGAAGCCAATGAACCTACAAACCCGCACGTCTCTAGGATGTGGGAGGAAACCGGAGCACCCGGAGGAGACCCACTTGGTCACAGGGAGAACGTGCGAACTCCACACAAGCAACATCTCCTTCTCCCCCCACTCCCCACTCCCCACTCCCCCTCCTCCCCACTTGTTCCCTTCCACCTATATCCCTCTTTCACATTTCACTCCTCGTCTCTGCCAATCTGACACCCCTTTGTCTTCTTTCATCTCTGGTCTTGGTCCTCCCATCTGTCAATCAAACCCCCCTCCCCCCTCACCCTCTGTATCCGCCCATCACTTGTCCTGGCCCCACCACTTTTCCAGCTCTATCACTCACACCCCCAACCCCCCCCCCCCCACCCCCCCCCCCACCCCCACCCCCACTAAAATGGATCCTGACCCGAAATATCGTCTGTTCATTGGCGGACTGAGCACAAGTGTTTGTCAAAACGGTCGCCGAGTCTACATTGTTCTCACCGATGTAAAGGCATCGTAGATGAGGTTAGATGTGATGCACATGAATCTCTGTCTCACCTGGAAGGACAGCTGGGGTTCCTGGATGGAAGTGATATAAGTGATAGGAGTCGAATTAGGCCATTTGGCCCATCAAATTTGGCCAATTTCATTGTCCTACCAGGGACACATGGCAATAATCTCTAGAATCCCAAGTCTACTCCGCCATTCAATCATGGCTGATCTCTCTCTCCCTCCTAACCCCATTCTCCGGCCTTCTCCCCATTACCTCTGACACCCGTACTAATCAAGAATCTATCAGGTGTTACATTGCCTACAGGTTTGTAGGTTAATTGGCTTTGGTAAAATTGTAAATGGTCCCTGGTGTGTAGGATAGTGCTGGCGTACAGAGTGATCGCTGGTCGGTGTGGACATGGTGGGCTGAAGGGCCTGTTTCCGCGCTGTATCTCGACGGTCCATGAACCATTGCCACCAATTCCATTAACTTTAATTTCCATCCACTGCCTCGCATTGAATTTGCCGACTGTTGTTGGTGGAGAGGAGTCCCATCCATTTCTCGACCACCAACGTTCCTCTTTGTTTTGCTGTTCGTTATCAGTTTGTGTTTACAATATTTCTCAGCCACCGTTATTGGAAAACGAGATGAGAACAATATCTCTGCTTGTGCCAGTTCAGAGCTTGCATCTCCGCCCCCCCCCCCCCCCCTGCCGCTCCTCCCCGATGCCAGGCTTTGTAAGCACTGTTTTATCTGATTCTAGGACAAAGAGGCATTCATTTACTTTCTCCAGAATCATCGCATTGTTTCTGCCTGAGCTACAGGGAGAGGTTGGGGAGGCTAGGACTTTATTCCTTGGAGCACAGGCCGTTCTGAAGAATACTTGCACTCGGTCTGCCAAGGCCTGCTGGATCTTCGCGGTTGTTCAGGGCGGCACGGTGGAGCAGCGGTAGAGTTGCTGCCTCACTGCGCCAGACACCCGGGTTCGATCCCGACTACGATTGCTGGCTGTACGGATTTTGTACGTTTTCCCTGTAACCGCGTGTGTTCTTAAAGGGCTTAAATTCTTAAGGGGTTGGACAGGCTAGATACAGGAAGATTGTTCCCGATGTTGGAGAAGTCCAGAACAAGGGGTCACAGTTTAAGGATAAGGGGGAAATCTTTTAGGACCGAGATGAGGAAAACATTTTTCACACAGAGAGTGGTGAATCTCTGGAACTCCCTGCCACAGAAGGTAGTTGAGGCCAGTTCATTGGCTATATTTAAGAGGTAGTTAGATGTGGCCCTTGTGGCTAAAGGGATCAGGGGGTATGGAGAGAAGGCAGGTACAGGATACTGAGTTGGATGATCAGCCATGATCATATTGAATGGCGGTGCAGGCTCGAAGGGCCGAATGGCCTACTCCTGCACCTATTTTCTATGTTTCTATGTTTCTATGTCTATGTTTCTTTGGGTGCTCTGGTTTTCTCCCACATCCCAAAGACATGCAGGTCGTAGGTTGGGCGAGTCCAGAACCAGGGGCCACAGTCTTAGAATAAAGGGGAGGTCATTTAAGACTCAGGTGAGAAAAAAACTTTTTCACCCAGAGAGTTGTGAATTTGTGGAATTCCCTGCCACAGAGGGCAGTGGAGGCCAAGTCACTGGATGGATTTAAGAGAGAGTTAGATAGAGCTCTAGGGGCTAGTGGAGTCAAGGGATATGGGGAGAAGGCAGGCACGGATTATTGATAGGGGACAATCAGCCATGATCACAATGAATGGCGGTGCTGGCTCGAAGGGCCGAAGGGCCTCCTCCTGCACCTATTTTCTATGTTTCTATGTTTCTGTAAATTGCCCCTTGCGTGTAGGATGGAAATAGTGTATGGGTGATCGCTAGTCCGCGTGGACCCACTGAGCTTTAAGGCCAGTTTCCATGCTGTATATCTACACTTAACTAAGCTAACCACTTTAACTCCCCTTCCCATTCCTATACTGACCTTGCTGTCCTGGGCTTCCTCCATTGCCAGAGTGAGGCCACACGCAAACTGGAGGAACAGCACCTCATATTCCGCTTGGGTAGCTTACAACCCAATGGTATGAACATCGAATTCTCTAATATGAGGTAACTAACAATCACCCCCCCCCCCCCAACCCGCTCCCCTTTCTCCTCCCATCTTCCTTCCCTCCCCCCGCCCCATCCCCTATTCTGTGTCCCACCTGGACTCGCACCCATTTCTTCCCTTCCCGTTCTACCTACCTTCCTCTCTCCTCACAATTCGCAACTCTTCAATCTTTTGGTCTCCCATCTTTTTTTCCCATCTCTGGACTTTTGTCCAACCATCTGCCCATCAAACATCCCCCTCGCCTGTATCCACCTATTACTTGCCAAGCTTTACCCTGCACCACCTCTCTTCCAGCTTTCTCCCTCCTCCTCCTCTACAATCAGTCTGAAGAAGGGCCCCAACCGGAAGCGTCACCAAACCATGTTCTCCAACGATGCTGCCTGAACTACTGAGTTACTGCAGCACTGTGTCTTGCATTTTCTTCTCCCTGCATCCCAATAACTTCCTCCACATTATAGCCCACTACCACACATCAAGTATTTCACCTCGGTACACATAATAATAAAGAACCATTGAGCGTTGACATCACGGGCCTGCACGTCTTTGGGATGTGGGAGGAAAACGGAGCACCCAGAGGAAACCCACGCAGCCACAGGGAGAACGTACAAACTCCACACATTTCTTGGAGTGAAAGGCCAAAGAGCTGACCCCCGGCAACCACTCTTTCTGAAGAGGAAGGGACCTCGTATCAGGAAGGAAAAGGAGAGGAGGTGAAGAATGTACTCTGGCTGCCTCAGCTTGGCTGACTGCCAAGAAGCAAAGGGGTTCTGCATATCTACTAACCATGCGGGTAGTCACTGAGTGATAGTCCTTAATTTACACAGAACCCATATCTGAATGAGACTGGGATCCTCTATGTTGAATACAATGGGGGTAAACATAACACAAATTATTCTCTCTCTCTCTCTCTCTCTCTCCCCCTCTCTCTTTCTCCCTCTTCTCCCCTCTCTCTTCCCCCCCTCTTTCTCTCTCTATCAATCTCTTCCCTCCCTCTCTCTTTCTCCCTCTCTCGCCTGCTCTGCTCCCCCCCTCTCTCTCACACACACCACACATCACAAACACAAAGACATACACACAACACATGCAATAGATGAGCCCCCCCCCCACACACCGCAAATCACATTTGATACAGAGACCACACACACACAGATCAACGGAGACACACACCGCATGCACTTAATTCTCACACATAAATGCATATCACTAACAAAACACACATGCACCGTGCAAAGATGCATAATGCACACGGACATCTGTACCCATCAACCACTCACACACACACACGCACTGATTCACACACGTACAAAAACACATCACAATGTACAGAAACACACACACACGCACAGACGATACACTGACACACACACACACAATAAACACAGGCACAGAGACAATACACTCACGCGCGCACACATGCAAACACACACACGATGTACAGACAGACAGACACACACATGACACACAGACACTTTCTGTTCACTCTCTTGTGGAACATGTCTACCTGGTGTATAGTTTACAGTTGTGCGTGCATGGCCAGGGGTTTATGTGCCTGTGACCCAGCTACAAGCAAGATTGTTGCTCACCGCATTTATGGAGTGACAATAAACTCATTCTTGATTGAGAATCAGTCATAAAGCATGGCAACTGGCCCTTCAGCCCAACTCACCAATGCCATCCAAGATTCCCCATCTACACTAGCCCCATCTGCTTGTGTTTGGCCCAAGTCCCTCTAAACCTTTCCTATCCAGGTGCTTTACAAGGGGAATTGTCCATCAATGTGATCAATGTGGTACTCAAACCGAAGAAACAAGGAACTGCAGATGTTGCTTTCCACCAAAGATAGACACAAAGTGCTGGAGGAACTCAGCGGGTCAGGCAGCATCTCTGAAGAAAAGGAATAGCTGACGTTTCGGTTCGGAGCCCATCTTCAGACTCAAGACTCAAGACCTGAAAAGCTGAGGATGTTTTATAATCACATCCGCCTGGGCTTAAAACGCACATGCTTAATTTCCTCTGACTTTAAGGTGCATTGAATCATTTCTAATTAATAGGCTTTACATCTGGCTTGTCGGAGCGCACTGCTGGAGATGGTGATGCCCCAGTAACACCGCACTCTTCCCCTCCAGGCAAGTTTCTGCTTGGAAGATGCAAGTGCTTATTTCCTTGTTTCAATAATGAAATGTTGTGTTCAAAAATTAAAGAGGTGTGCTGTGGCTGGTGAGACGGCTGGCGAAACAGACACCCGTGGAAGGTGGGTGGGTGCAGTGACTAGTCACAGGTTACCTACCCGATCTATCCCAAAGGCTAGAGGCCGCAAGAGTCAACGGTCACGGGGAGAAGGCAGGAGAATGACCTTTTAGACTTTAGAGATACAGCGCGGAAACAGGCCCTTCGGCCCACCGAGTCCGTGCCGACCCGATCACTCCCATACACTAGCACACGAAGGACAATGTACAGAAGCCCAATTAACCTACAGCCCCGCACGGAAGCCTCAATCACTGCTCGCCCCTTCGGCCCACCGAGTTCCAGTCGTCCATCGATCGCCCGTTCACACTAGTTCTGCGTTATCCCTAATTCTCATCCACTCCCTATACACCAGGAGGCAATTAACGGAGGGGCCAATTAACCTACAAACCCGCACGTCTTTGGGATGTGGGTGGAAACCAAAGCACCCAGAAACCAAGACCCGCCAAGCCCGCGCCGACCAGCGATCACCCCGTACACTAGCACTATCCTACACACTAGGGACAATTTTACAAATTTTACAGAAGCCGATTAACCTACAAACCTGTACGTCTTTGGAGCGTGGGAGGAAACCGGAGCACCCGGAGAAAACCCACGTGGTCAAAGGTTTCAAACGTTTCAACGGTTTCAAAGGTCTTTTATTGTCACCAATTATAGTACCAATCACTGCACACAGAATAGTACAGTGATATGCAAATTACCGTACAGCCATACTAAAAAAGCAACAAGACGCAGAACTACATAAAAGTTAAAGGTGCACAAAATTGCTGGGGAAACTCAGCGGGTGCAGCAGCATCTATGGAGCGAAGGAAATAGGCGACGTTTCGGGCTGAAACCCTTCTTCTACATAAAAGTTAACATAAACATCCACCACAGTGGATTCCCACTTTCCTCACTGTAATGGAAGGCAATAAAGTCTAATCTTCTCCCCTCACAGGGAGAATGTACAAACTCTGTACGACAGCACCCATGGTCAGGATTGAACCCGGGTCCCTAGCGCTGTGGGGCAGCAATTCTACCGCTGCACCACTGTGCCCCCCTTAAAGCTCCTGTAACTCAGTCCCAGCCATCTGTTCCCTGTGGAACATTCCAACTATTCAGACAGCTGTGGATAGGTATATATTATACCAAAGAATCCTTTGTGACAGGCCCAGTGTACTTTGTAGCCTCAGGGAATGATTGGTGTGAGGGGGAGAGGGGACTGTGCAGCCTAATTATAGGATTCACACTCTGCTGTTAACATAACAACATCTTCACTGAATCACACAGGTTATAATGAGAAACATATTGGGCTGTTAACTCAACAAAGACACATACCATGGGAAAAATGATAACTTTCTCGTAAAGCTAATGTTGTAAATAAGACTGAGACTGGAGCATTTACAGAATACTATAGCATTAGTATGTAGGAAGGAACTGCAGTTGCTGGTTTAAGATAGACACAAAAAGCTGGAGTAACTCAGCGGGTCAGGCAGCATCGCTGGAGAGAATGAATAGGTGACATTTCGGTCATAACCCTTCGTCGGACTTTGGCCCACCGAGTCCGCACCGCCCAGCGATCCCCACACATTAACACCATCCTACACACACTAGGGACAATTTACATTTATCCCCGAGCCAATTAACCCACAAACCTGTGCGTCTTTGGAGTGTGGGAGGAAACCAAAGATCTCGGAGAAAACCCACGCAGGTTACGGGGAGAACGTACCAGCTGTGTACAGACAGCACCCGTAGTCAGGATGGGATATATGGCACAGTAAGGCTGCAACTCTACCGCTGCGCCACCATGCCGCCATTTCAGATGGGATGAAACTGTTGGGATAACAGTTGGGATGAAACTGTCCCTGAATCTGGAGGATTGCGTTTTCACACTTCTGTACCTCTTGCCTGATGGGAGAGGGGTGAAGGACCGGAGTGACCCGCACGTCATCAGAATGTGGGAAGAAACTGGAACACCTGGAGAAAACCCACATGATCACAGGGAGAACGTACAAACTCCGTACAGACAGCAACCATAGTCAGGATCGAAACCGGGTCCCCGACGCTGTCAGGCAGTGCCTCTACCGCTGCGCCACTGTGCCGCCCTTGGCATTGGGAGCGGGGATCATGGTCCCACCTCGCATCATCATCTGACACATACCATACTCTATGCTGCCGTACATTGCCAGCATTCAGCAGAACATACAAACAGGTGTGTTACTCACAGTCTGTGCAGAGTTGGGTTCTTCTGAAAGAGCAGCTCTGGCAAGATCTGCAGCTGGTTTCGATTCAGACGCCTGTACAGGGAGATAGAGAGAGAGAGAGACACTCAGCTATAAGCATCAGGGTACAATTGTGCATAGTTACGGCCTTCTTGCCAAATCCATCTACCCAAGCACACTGACGTGGAGTCCTGCTGGGGTCACGGGCATGGATAGCAAAGACCCTTGTCCCTATCTGGAGTTATCTTGTTTGATCATTCCCTGGCAATGTATTCTCTGTTCCGTTGCAGGGACATAGAACATAGAACATAAAACATAAAACGATACAGCATGGGGAAAGGCCCTTCGGCCCACAATGTCCATGCTGTACATGACGCCAGGTTGAACTAATCTCCTCTGCTTGCACGTGATCCATATCCCTCCATTCCCTGTATATCCACGTGCCTATACAAAACCCCCAAATGCCACTATCGTCCCTGCTCCACCACCACCCCTGGCAGTTAATGGCAGCATTAATGAACAGAGTGATAGTCATAGAGTCATACATTGTGGAAACAGGCCGTTCGGCCCAACTTACCTACACCGACCAAATTGCCCCGTTTACACTAGTCGCAACTGCCTGCATTTGGCCCGTATCCCTCCAAGCCTACCCTATCCATGTACCTGTCTAATTGTTTCATTAAAACGTTGTGATTAGTACCTGCCTCAACCACCTCCTCCAGCAGCACATTCCATACACCCACCACCCTCAGGTTCCTATTAAATCTTTCCCTCCTAATGATGTTGGGGTTCAAGTCCATTCATCCCTGAAAATGGCAACACAAGTAGATAGATTGATAAAGAAGGCTTGTTTGACCTATGAAGGTCTGTTTGCCTTCATAGGTCAGGGCATTGAGAGGAATCTTGGGGTCCAAGCCCATAGCTCCCTGAAAGAGGCAACACAAGTAGATAGATTAAATTATTAATTACAGATTTAATAATAGCATTAATAGCTATTAATAACAGCATTACTAGCATCAGCTATTAATAATAGCAATAATAATAGCTATTAATACTAGCATTACTGACATTAATAGCTATTAATAATAGCATCAGTAGCAATTAACATGACCATGCTATTAATTAATTATGCTGATATTAATCTATTGAGTGTAAAAATGCTGTAAAAATAAATCTTGCACTTACAATCGTTCTAACTCCTTCATGTCTTCGAAGGCTCCACGCTCGATGGAACTGATATGATTTTCCATGAGTTGCCTGTTGGGAGAGAAAAGCATGGAATATGCATGTCAGGGTCAACGTGATTTGGCCACCTACCCCTGGTGCAGCCATGCACAATATTACCAGGCATTAGGCAAAAAGAGCTTTGCCTTTAAATTACTTGGAGGGAACTACACACACAACCCAAACCATCGCTTCACCTGCTTCTGAAATTAAAGCTATCGGTTTATGGACGGAATGTTCCCATCCCAAAACTATTCTTAATGTATGAATTATAGAGTCATACAGCCATACAGCATGGAGACAGGCCCTTCGGCCCAACTTGTTCATGCCGACCAAGCTGCCCCATTTACACAGGTCACTGCTGCTCCTGGCTGGCCCGTATCCCTAAACCTTTCCTATCCATGTACCTGTCCAAACAAAGCAAAGATCCATATAAACGAGGCAATCACCCACTCCCAGAGCAGGGGCAGCACTGGTTAGAGTGAAGCCCCCCGTTCAGAGTGAAGCCCCCTCTACACCGCCCCTTCACACGCTCCAGAGAACAATGCTAGTTGCTTCACATTTGTCCACTGCCCAACCCAACCAAAATTGTCTCATTTACAGCATGGTCAGGGATGGTCACATGCTTTGTAGCCTAACTAAGTGAGCCCAGGTTCAGAAGCAAAACCCTTCTATTTAGCTACCCAATGGTACAATTCTTCTTTCTTAGTACGTTAGGAAACAAGTAACGCCCCAGGGTTTACAGAGATGTTTTTTTAGATTGATTGAAAAATACAGCTCAAAACAGGCCCTTTGGCCCACTGAGTCCACGCTGGTTGGCACGGACTTGGTTAGACAGAAGGGCCTGTTTCCGCACAGTATCTCTAGAGTCTAGAGTCTAATGAACAGGCCCTTCGACCCGAACATGATGCCAAGACCAACTCTCACCTGCCTGCATGTAATCCATTCCCTGCATATCCATGTCCCTATTCAAAAGTCACTTAATGTGTGTTGTTCACATGTGTTAATGTGTGTTGCTTTCTCTTGACGCTGTGATACTCACAGGACCCTGATGTGTCTCAGTCCCGCGAAGTCACTTTTGCTAATCCGTGAGATATTATTCCCGTTGAGCTCCCTGTGAAAGGAAACAGATGAAGCCACATTAACTTAACTCTGCCAATCCATTTCTGAATCATACAGAGGCACATCACAGAAACAGGCCCTTCGGCCCACCAAGTGCTTGCTGACCACCAACCACCCACTTACACTCGAGGGTGGCACGGCTGTAGAGTTGGTGGCTCACAGCACCACGGTCTGATCCTGACTACGGGTGCTTGTCTGTAGGGAGTTTATACATTCTCCCTGTGACCTGCGTGGGTGCACTCCGGGATCTGTGGTTTCCACCCACACTCCGGGGTCAAGGAAAGAGCGTTCACGTCGCGGCCCTGTTTCCACAAATCTTTCCACCACCGCGCACAAGAAGCGACAAGACAGACACCATTGTATGCAGATGCCGAGAAATGTGTTCAGCTCTGGCTCTGATTGGGGACGATCAGCCATGATCACAATGAATGGCGGTGCTGGCTCGAAGGGCCGAATGGCCTCCTCCTGCACCTATTGTCTATGTTTCTATGTTTCTATGAACAACTTCTAATCTTGTGTGTGGGCTCGACAAGAAGACCCACACTCCAAAGACATACAGCTTTGTAGGTTTATTTGCTTGGTATAAATTGTAAATTGTCCCTAGTGTGTGTAGGATGGCGTCAGTGTACGGGATCACTGGTCGGCACAGATTCGATGGGCCGAAGGGCCTGTTTCCATGCTGTATTTCTAAACTAAACTCCACTCATCTTACATTAATCCCATTTTATTCTGTAAATTTTCCACACATTTCCCCACCTAGATGTTATCATGGAATCATTTAGTCATACAACTTGGAAACAGACCTAATTTGGCCATGCCGATAAAAAGTAACACAAGATGCTGGTTTATACCAAAGAAAGAAACAAAGTGCTGGAGTAACTCAGCGGGTCAGGCAGTGGCTCAGCTGGTCCCTGGATTCATGGATAGGTGACGTTTTGGGTCAGAACACTACTTCACACTTTAGGTTATGGTTTATTGCTGTCCTGTGTAATGAGGTACAGTGAAAAGCTTTGTATGTATTGCAGGCTATCCAACCAGACCAGCTAATACTATACATAAATACAATCAAGTCAAACTCAAGTACAGTAGGTGTTTAAGAAGGAACTGCAGATGCTGGAAAATCGAAGGACAAAAATGCTGGAGAAACTCAGCGGGTGCAGCAGCATCTATGGAGCGAAGGAAATAGGCAACGTTTCGGGCCAAAACCCTTCTTCAAGTACAGTAGGTACCTTGTTAGAGGAAAGATGTTGTCAAGTTGGAAAGGATACAGAGAAGATTTACAAGGATGTTGCCAGGACTCGAGGGAGAGATTGAGCAGGCTATGATTCTATTCCTTGGAGCACAGGAGGATGAGGGGTGATCTTATAGAGGTGTATAGAATCATGAAAGGAATAGATAGCGTAGACGCACAGAGTCTATTGCCCAGAGTAGGGGAATTAAGAACCAATGGACATTGGCCAAGTACTGTCTGGATCTGGGCCCTACACATACATGCCTCATCTACACTAGCTCTACCTGCCAGCATATGTCCCATATCCCTCCAAATCTTTCCTATCTGTCCTGTTGTCTTTTAAATGTTGTTACAGCACCTGCCTCAGCTACCTCCTCTGGCAGCTCGTTCCATATAGCCACCATCCTCTGTTTGAAAAAAGTTACCCTTCAGGTTCTTATTACATCTAAGGTAGACACAAAATGTTGGAGTAACTCAGCGGGTGAGGCAGCATCTCTGGAGAGAAGGAATGGGTGACGTTTCGGGTTGAGACCCTTCTTCAGACTTTTACATCTAGTACATCTTTGTATTCATATTTTCTCTTACACTTTAAACTTATGTCCTCTGGTTTCTGATTCCCCTACTCCGGGTAAAAAAAAACTCGGTACATTCATTCTATGTAGTTTTATAATCCTCTGTAAACTCACACCTCATCCTCCAGCGCTCCAGGGAATAAAGTACTGCCCAAACTCTCTCTATAGCTCAGGCCCTCGTGTCCCTGGGAAATCTGTACATGTTTTACACTTTACCCACACGCGGGGGACAATTGACAGCCAATGGGGATGTTTCCGCCTCTGGGGAATGGGTTACACAGGCAGGGAACTAATCCAGGGATTCCGCGATTTATATGTAGAATAACATCTCTGGGAGTGGGTAGAGTGGCCAGATGCTGGTTTAAACCGAAGATAGACACAAAATGCTGGAGTAAGAGCGCTGTGTTGACCATTCGCTAGATAATAATAATAATAATGGATGGGATTTATATAGCGCCTTTCTATCGGGGCGCTGAACCACCCGGGGTGTCCCGTCGCCAATAGTCCAGAGACTGTCCCCCCCCCCCCCCCCCCCCCGTGTCTCCCTCCTTCCTCCCCCCCACCCCTCAAGGGTGAATACCAGCGGCCGCTCTGGGACCTGAGCCACACGTCGGCTATCCCAACTTTGAACTGCAAGAAACCCGAGCCTCGGCCGCGTCGTTGTGAGGGAGGAGGGACTTTTCCCCGGTTGGATTGGGCCGGCCTGGCCGGTGCGGGGAGTCGAGACTGGCGGCGACCTCCCAATCCCTGGACCCACGACCCTCTCGCCCGTGTTACAACCGGGCCGTGGTGGGATTGGACTTGTACCCAACCCTCCTCTCAACCCAACACCCTCCCGCCGTCCATCCTGCCGACTGTAGCAACGTTACAACTCTCACTTTATTTCTCAATTTAAAACCTTGCCAACCTCAAAGGTCCGCCGGACGAAAATAAATTCCCATTCGAAATACATTCGCTGCTATCCAACGAGCAGAAAGATCCCATGAACGCCAGTAACCCGGTTTCAACATAGGCTGCCCATGATTATAGCGTGGTGTATATGTATATATGTGTATATATATATATACCTTAGTTATATATACATATATATATACACCTTAGTTTAGTGTGGTTATACAGCGCGGAAACAGGCCCTTCGGCCCACAGAGATCAGCGAAGCCAATTAACCTACAACCATGTACAGCTGTGGAGTGTGGGATGAAACCGGAGCACCCGGAGAAAACCCACGCGGTCACATGGAGAACGTACAAACTCCGTACAGGCAGCACTCAGCATCGAACCCGGGTCTCTGGCGCTGTGAGGCAGCAACTCTACCGCTGCGCCGCCCGACGGAGTCTTGCTGTGTAAAGTGGACATCTCCGGGGCGTTTCCCACTCCCCTGCGGGTCAGTCACCATCTGTGAAGGGTCACACTTAGGGCCAGTCTTGGAGAAAGGTCGAAACGAAGAACTGTAGATGCGGGTTTAAGCCAAAGATGTACACAAAGTGCTGGAGTAACTCAGCGGGCCGGGCAGCATCTCCGGTGAAAAAGGCATTGCCCCGAAAAGTCGTCTGCCTATTCCCTCCACAGATGCTGCCTGACCCACTGGGTTACTCCAGCGCATTTTTTTTAGTAAACCGGCCATCTGCAGTTCCTCGTATCTCTCGTCCCCACCTCTCCTTTCCAACTTTCTCCCTCCCCTCTGCTACAATCAGTCTGAAGAAGGGTCCCGACCCGAAACGTCGTCTGTCCATTCCCTCCACAGATGCTGCCCGACCCGCTGAGTTGCTCCAGCTCTTGGTGTTTTGCTCAAGATTCCAGCATCTGCAAGTGTCTCTCTAAACTACTCCAAGTGAAACGCGTTGGACATTGAGCGGTGGGTGTTAGACACTTGCAAAAGGTTTAGAAATGTGGGATTATTACTGTGCGAACGCCCATCTACAAATGCGGCACCACCCCCTCCATTCCCTTTCGCCCCCCTCACCCACCTCGTTCCATACAACATCCACCCTCTGTGTGAAAAGGTTGCCCCTCTGGTTCATTTTAAATCTTCCCCTGCTCACCTTAAACCCGTGTCCTCTGGTTCTTGATTGTCCTACTCTGGGTAAAAGACTGAGCATTCATCCTATATATGCCCCTCGTGGTTTTATACACATCTATACGGTTCGGGGAAACAGAAATCAGAGGGCGTAGGTTTAAGATGAGAGGGGCGAGACTTCTTAGGAACCTGAGGGGTAACTTTTTCCACACAGAGGGTGGTGGGTGCATGGAACGAGCTGCCAGAGGAGGTAGTTGAGGCAGGTACTATAACAGCATTTGAAAGACATTTGGACAGGTACATGGATAGGACAGGTTTAGAGGGATATGGATCAAGCGCAGGCAGGTGGGACTAGTGGTAGATGGGAAATGCTGGTCAGCATGGATGAGTTGGGCCGAAGGGAGTCTCAATGAACCGTGATTAGGTTCTTGATTAGTACGGGTGTCAGGGGTTATGTGGAGAAGGCAGGAGAATGGGGTTGAGAGGGAAAGATAGATCATTCACGATTGAATAGCTTGAGCAGACTTGATGGACCGAATGGCATAATTCTGCTCATATGACATGAATTTCTGAACCGCTGTTGCTGGTTTACCAAAAACAAACAAGAAAAAGACACAAAGTGCTGGAGTAACTCGGCTGGTCGGGCAGCATGTCCGGATTGGGAATATTTCGGGTCGGGACCCTTCTTCTCCACGGGCCTGTGTGTCTCTGTGATTCTATAAGATGTTGTCGTCGTCGTCACCCCCCCTCCACCCCAGCCTCCTGCTCTCCGAGGGATAAAGTGCTAGCCTGCCCGAGCCTCCTCTCCCGATAGCCCAGCTCCATGGAGAAAGGCGGCGGCTTCATACTCACAGTCTCTCCGCGTTCCTAGGAATGTTCTTGGGAATGGTTCGGAGTCCGAGCCCGTGACAGTCCACGGTGGTCCCCACACAGTTGCAGAGAGCGGGGCAGGAACTTACACCGAGCCCACAGGCTGCCAGCACCAAGATCCCAGTCCTGAACATGTCGGGCAACAGCCGACAAGGCTCCATGGTGATCGAGTGGCCGGGGACGGGCGGGCGGGGGCCGGCGATCCTTCAGTCTTTCCCCTCCTTCAGATCATGGTCGGGTAGCGCAACCTTCCTTAGGATCCTCTCGCTACAACCGCGCCGTGAGGGTCACACACAATGGAACCGCCGAGATCCAGGTCTCTACCGATCACCGCGGCTGAATGTCGAGAATCCTCTGTTGCCCCGCTCTCTGTCACACACACTCACACTCACTCACTCACACGCACCAGGTTACAAGCTGCATCTGACGGCTTGTACAATAAAAAAAGCGCCTCTCACTCTCTCTCTCACACACACATAGCCATCAATCTGACCACATATAGCAGAATCCACCCCGCCCACCGAACACAACCCACCCCCCCGCCGGCTCATCTAACACAAGGATGCCGCCACCAATCACACCCCCTCCAGCCCACCCTCCCCTTCCCTCCCCTCCCTCTCCGCTCTAACAGCAGGTTGCAGGCAGAGAATACGTCGTGAACACAATCAGTCTGCTGCATGAGCCCGGTGTGCGTGTGCGCCACTGTGTGTGTGTGTTTGCCTGTATGTGTGCCTGCGTACCTGTGTGTGTACATCTGTGTGTGTGTGTGTGTGTGTGCCTGTGTGTATGTGTTTGCCACTGTGTGTGTGTGTGCCTGTGTGTATGCCTCTGTGTATGTGTGTCCCTGTGCCTCTGTGTGCTTATGTACCTTGTGTGTGTGTGCCTCTGTGTGTGTCCGTGTGTGTGTGCCTCTGTGTGTGTGTGTGTGTGTGTGTGCCTGTGTATACTGTATGTGTGCCTGTGTGTGTGTACCTCTGTGTGTGTACCTCTGTGTGTGTGCGATTTAACCTGCATTCAAGGGGAAGGGGAGGGAGTGTGCACGTGGTTGAAAGGAAGAATTAGGCTGCAGAAGGTTTTTGTTTCAATCTTTCTCCATCATCCGTTGTGTTTCTTGATAATTAAAAAATCAAAACACACACAAACACGCAGACCTGCTCTTTAGAAAAGTCTAACACCATCCTTCTCGTTTCTGTTGCAAGAGTAATCCATGCAGGAAATAATTCCCAAGATTGCAGCGCAGCTAATTACTGTTTATGATTTATTGTCACTGGGAGTGGAGGGTGTCCGTGGGGAGGGGGGGAGAAGGTAGCTGGCAGCTCTCTTCCTCTCTGCAGTCTGTGTGAGTGTGTGTGTGTGTGTGTGTGAAAGAGTGTGTGAGTGCGTGAGTATACACGTGTGGGTGTGTGTGAGTGCGTGAGTATACACGTGTGTGTGTGTATATGTGTATGTATTTATGTCAGTGTGTGTGTGAATCTGTATATGTGTGTGCGTGTGTTTATGTCTCTGTGCGAGTTTGTGTGTGTGTGTGTCTGTGTTTGTGTATGCGTGTTTTTGTATGTGTGTATGGTATGTGTATGTGTATAGTGTGTGTGAGAGTGCATGTGTGTGTGTTAAGAATAGCGGGAACATTTATGTTGCAAGAAAAATTACATTTTTCCTCCTCTAAAGCCAATTACAATTATTTAATAATTTATCCCCCTTGTTTAAAATCAGGAGGGAGATCGATAGGGTGAATGCCCAGAGGCGTGGAGATAAACAATCCGAATATTTTCCCCAGGATGGGAAAATGAGATCAGATCAGGAATAGCTTTTAAGGTATGAGAGGCAAAGATTAAAAGAAATATGCTGGGCAAGTATTTATGGTGGTGCCTGGAACCTGCTGCAGGAGGTGGTGGTGGAGGCAGATACACTTAACTTAAGATAGGCACATGGATATGCAGGGAATGGAGGGATATGGAATGTGTGGAGACAGATAAGAGTTGGTCATGGCATATTCGGCACAGCTATGGGCCGAAGGGCCTGTTCTTGTGCTGTGCTGTTCAGTTTGCGATGTTCTATTCTCTTTTCCCCAGTGTAGGGGAATTAAGGAGCAGAGGACATAGGTTAAGTTGAAAGGGGAAAGATTTAATAGGAACTTGAGGGGAAACTTTTTTGCACAGAGGGTGATGGGTATGTGGATCGAGCTAACAGAGGAGGCAGTGGAGGGAGATAGTATTATGCAATTGCACAGGTATATGGATAGGAAATGTTTAGAGGGATATGGGCCAAATTGAACAAGCTTAGACGGGGCAGCTTAGCATGGATGAGTTGGGCAGAAGGGCCTGTATTCATGCTGTATGACTATGACATCATGGCCCTATGATTCTCTCCAAAGATGCTGCCTGACCCGCTGAGTGTTTGCAACATATTGTCATACAGGAAACAGGCCCTTCAGCCCACCGGGTCCACGCCGACCATAGTTCACACTAGTTCTATGTTATTCCACATACCCATCCGCTTCCTTCACACTATGGGGCAGTTGGCAGAGGGCCAATTACCCTACAAACCCGCACGTCTTTGGGATGTGGGAGGAAACCAGAGCACCCGGAGGAAACCCACGCGGTCACGGGGAGAAGGTGCAAACTGTGTACCGGCAGCACCCGAGGTCAAGATTGAAAAGCTGGGTTTCTGGTGCTGTGAGCAAGCAGCTCTCCCCGTTGCACCACTGTGCCTTTCCCTTGATTTATGTCCTGATGTATTTTAATTTTACAACTTCAGTTTAGCTTTTGATTTGCAGCATGGCTGCTGGAGCAGGCGAGAGACCAAGGATCGCCGGGTCAGTAACCAGCGCCCCACTTCCCCAAAGCCTGACCACCTTCTACAAGTGTATTGCCAAGCATGGGTCGATCACCACCAGTCCCAAGGGCCACACAGCGCCGCAGAGGTAGATCTGCTGCCTCACAGTGCCAGATACCCGCGTTCAATCCTGTACTCGGGTGCTGTCTGTACGGAGTTTACATCAAAGATCTTAGAGCGGACTGAGATCTTTGGTCTGCATTCTCCCAGTGATCGCGTGGGTTTTCTTCGGGTGCTCCAGTTTCCGCCCACATCCCAAAGACGTAGGATGTGGGCGGTAGGTTGTTTAAGAAGGAACTGCAGATGCTGGAAAATCGAAGGTACACAAAAAAGCTGGAGAAACTCAGCGGGTGCAGCAGCATCTATGGAGCGAAGGAAAAAGGCAACGTTTCGGGCCGAAACGTTGCCTTTTTCCTTCGCTCCATAGATGCTGCTGCACCCGCTGAGTTTCTCCAGCTTTTTTGTGTACCTTCAGGTTTGTAGGTTAATCGGTTCTCTGTAAATTGCCCCTAGTGTTAGTTATTTACACAGAGGGTGGTGGGTGCCTGGAACGTGCTGTCTGGGAACGTGCTGCATTGGTGAGACCAATTCTGGAGTATGGTGTACAATTTTGGTCGCCTAATTATAGGAAGGATGTCAACAAAATAGAGAGCGAGTACAGAGGAGATTTACTAGAATGTTGCCTGGGTTTCAGCAACTAAGTTACAGAGAAAGGTTGAATAAGTTAGGTCTTTATTCTTTGGAGCGCAGAAGGTTAAGGGGGGACTTGATAGAGGTTTTTAAAATGATGAGAGGGATAGACAGAGTTGACGTGGATCAAGCTTTTCCCATTGAGAGTAGGGAAGATTCAAACAAGAGGACATGACTTCAGAATTAAGGGGCAGAAGTTTAGGGGTAACATGAGGGGGAACTTCTTTACTCAGAGAGTGGTAGCTGTGTGGAATGAGCTCCCAGTGGAAGTGGTGGAGGCAGGTTCGATTTTATAATTTAAAAATAAATTGGATAGGTATATGGACGGGAAAGGAATGGAGGGTTATGGTCTGAGTGCAGGTAGATGGGACTATGGGAAAATAAGTGTTCGGCACGGACTTGTAGGGCCGAGATGGCCTGTTTCCGTGCTGTAATTGTTATATGGTTATATGGGGTGGTGGTCGCGGCAGATGTATTGTAACAGTGTCGTTTATGAGGTTTTTCGATAGGTACATGGATATGCAGGGAAGGGAGAGATATGTATTAGGTGCAGGCAGATAAGAGTTGGTCTTGGCATCATGTTCGGCACAGACATTGTGGGCCGAGGGCCCTGTTCCTGTACTGTCCTAAATGTAGAATTCCATGTGGCTGTGCTTATCCTGAATGGAAACCTGCCACCTGGTGGTCATGTATTGAACTGAAGAGCCATCTCGCATCTGGCTAATTCAAACCTACAGTCAAGTTAACCTTTCGTGGACAGATTGGCCTCCAATGCTTATTTTTAAATGTAAATTTATTCTAGAGCTAGAGATGGACATGACACACTGGGACTGGAATGACAAATTCCTCTTACTAAGAAATTAAATGCCTTTCTCAGGATTGTGGTCAAACACTGTCAAACCTCTACAGGTGTATAGTTGAGAATATACAGGCTGTTGTGTCATGGATCGATTCAGCAACTCAAACACCCAGGAACAAAGGAGATTGGTGAACATTGTCTGGTCCATTATAGAACATGCCAATTCCACACACAGCCCAAGGCCGGGATCGAACCCTGGTCTCTGGTGCTGAGGCAGCAGCTCTACCAGCTGTGCAACCCGCTGAGTTTCATCAGCACTTTGTGTTTTGCTCACGATTCCACCAGCTGCAGTTCCCTGTGTCTCACTGAAGTTTTCTTCATGCACTTTTGTTGAAGTGTAGTTTAGTTTATTGTCACATGTGCCAGGGTACACTGAAAAGCTTGATTGTTGCCTATTGTCCAGTCAGCAGAAAGACTATACATGATTACAATCAAGTCGTCCACAGATGCTTTAAGAGGGCATCAATAATACCGGTGCCCAAGAAGAGTAAGGTGACGTGCCTCAATGACTATCGACCAGTGCCACTAACGTCTGTGGTGATGAAGTGCTTTGAGACGTTGGTTATGTGCATATCAACTCTTACCTCAACAAGAACCTCGACCCACTACAGTTCGCCTACCGTCACAACAGGTCAATGGAGGATGTGATCTCACTGGCTCTCCACTCCGCACTGGACCACTTGGACAATAAAAACACTTAAGTCAGGCTGTTGTTTATAGACTACAGCTCAGCGTTCAATACCATCATCCCCTCTAAGCTGGTTACCAAGCTCACGGAACTGGGTTGCTGCGCATCCTTCTGCAATTGGATCCTCGACTTCCTCATCCACAGACCACAATCTGTTTGAATTGGCAGAAATACTTAATCCTCAGTAACAATCAGGCCGGGAGCACCTCAAGGCTGCGTGCTCAGCCCCCTGCTCTACTCACTCTATACTCATGACTGTGTAGACAGACACAGTGCGAACTCCATCTTTAAGTTCGCGGATGATACCATCGTTGTTGGACGAATTACAGATGGCGATGAGTCAAGATTATAGAAGTGAGATCGACCGATTGACCAAATGGTGCCAGCACAATAACCTGGCTCTCAATATCAGTAAAACCAATGAACTGATTGTGGACTTTGGAAGATGAAGGATGAGGACCCACAATCCTGTTTATATCAACAGGACGATGGTGGAGATAGTTTAAAAACTTCAAATTCCAGGGCGTGCATATTTCCGAAGATCTTTCCTGGACCCAGCACACTGATGCAATTATAAATAAAGCACATCAACGCCTCTACTTCCTGAGAAGATTTCGGAGATTCAGTATTTCAGAGAGGATTCTCTTGAACTTTTACAGGTGTACAGTGGAGAGCACATTGACTGGTTGTATCGTGGCCTGGTTCGTCAACGAACACCCGGGAGCAGAAAATACTGTAAAAGGTTGTGACCATTGCCCTGTACATCATCGGCTCTGACCTCCCCACCATCGAACGGCCTCAAAAAGGCAGTCAGCATCATCAGAGACCCACACCATCCTGGCCACACACTCATTTCACCCCTGCCATCAGAAAGAAGGTACAGGAGCCCGAAAACTGTAATGTCCAGGAACAGCTTCTTCCATACAGCCATCAGGCTATTAAACACTACAACCTCAAATAAGCTCTGAACTACAATAGACTATTATTATTATTGCACTACTATTGTGTTTGTGTGCGTTTGTTTGTGTGTACATATTTCATTGTTTTATCTGGGACACATGACAATAAAGCACTCTTGAGATGCAGGATAAAGGGAATAATATTAAGTGCAAGATAAAGACCTGTAAAGTCCGATTGAAGGTAGTCCGATTGTCTCCAATGAGTTAGATAGATAGTAACTCATGACCTCTCTATAGTTGGTGAGAAGACGGTTCAGTTGCCTAACAGCTGAATCTGGAGGCGTGCGTTTTCACACTTCTGTACCTCTTGTCTGATGGGAGAGGGGAGAAGAGGGAGTGACTGGGTGAGACTGGTCACGTGCAAGACACAGCCCTGTAAAGTCTGATTAAAAATAGTTCATAGGTCCCAAGGTTGTGGGATTGGGATAATAGCGGTTTTGTTGGACTGGATAACATTCAGGCTTGCAGTGATTTTTTTTATTGAACGAGAAGCCTTCAAGCAACACTTTTCGTTTAATAAAACACTCCAAGGCCACGCTAGGCAGAACAATCAGTCGAAGAGAAAATTGAGATTCAGCTGAGAGGATTACAAGGACAGGGGAAGAAGAACTCAGCAGTAGGCTTTGACAGACTTAACAAGCGGAGAGTTGTATGGTGAACAATGCCAACCATGCTGCTACAGTTCACAATAGAGGGCACAGCAAGTGGGAGGTGTGTAATAAAGAATGGGAAAGCTGTCGATATTTGACAAGAAGGCTTTCAGCAGCCTCGCTCCCATACTGGCTCAAGTGGCCAAGCCATCAATAGTACAACAACTCCCATTTAGGTGAAGAGTTTTAGGTTTACTATGGTCACGTGTTCTAAGGTACAGTGAAAAGTGTGTAGTCAGAGTCTTACAGTGTGGAAACAGGCCCTTCGGCCCAACTTGCCCACACTGACCAAATACCGCATCTACACTCGTCCCATTTGCCTGAGTTTGGCCCATATCCCTCCAAGTCCTATCCATGTACCCGTTATAAAATAAGGATGCAGATGGTCAAGATTGGGAAATTGAAAAAAACGAGTAACTCAGCGGGTCAGGCAATATCTCGCAGCGAAAATGTTGCTGCCCCACAGCGCCAGGTTGGATCCTGACTATGGGCACTGTCTGTGCAGTTTGTTCGTTCTCCCTGTAACCGCATGGATTTCCTCCGGGTGCTCCGGTTTCCTCCCACTCTCCAATGATGTACAGGCTTGTAAGTTCATTGGCTTCGGTAAAATAATTATAAATTGTCCCTGGTGTGTAGGATAATACTAATGTACGGGGTGATCGCTGGTCTGTGCAGACTCCGTGAGCCAAATGGTCTGTTTCCATGCTGTATCTCTAAAGTCTAAATTGATATTTTAGGTCAGGGCCTTCAGGTTAGTTTAGATTCCAGGGCCTTCAGGTTAGTTCCTTACAGTTAGGAAACAGGCCCTTCGGCCTGCAGAGTCAGTGCCGACCAACAATCACCCTTACACTAGTTCTACCCTACACACTAGGGACAATTTCCAGAAGCCAATTAACCTACAAACCCACACGTGTTTGGAGTGTGGGAAGAAGCCGGAGCACCCAGAGGAAACCCACGCGGTCACAAGGAGAACGTGCAAACTCCACACTGATAGCACCTGCAGTCAAGATCAAACCTGGGTCTCTGGCGCTGAGACATCAGCTCTACCGCTGAGCCACTGTGCTGCCCCTCAGATTGGCCTTTCTTCAGACCTATTCATGTTCTCCAGAAATGCTGCCTGACCCACAAAGTTCCTCCAGCACTTTATCTTCTTCTTTTTTTTGTAAACTGGCATCTGCAGTTCCTTGTTTCCTTACAATAACTGCCGTGGTGTGACAGCATTTTTTTAAATCTCTTTGTCTTGGGAATAATTTATTCTCTGACAGGGATGCAGAAAGATGCTTTGGCTCAGTTGTGGTATGATGCTGATTGAAAACACTTGGCTTGTATTCCCTAGAGCTTACATTAATAATTTCATTGACAAACGTGAGATTGCCAGATAGAGATAAGATGCTGTTTTACTTGGCTGTAAAAGCCTGTCGCAAAGATTGAGAGAAACAATTATTTAAAGGCATCGTAAATCTTTGGAATTCAGAAGGACGTTCAATTGCTGTGTACTTTCAAGATAGATGGATATTGTTTTCAATACCAAGGTAATCAATTGATACGAGGGTTAGGCATGAAAGAACGTGTAGTAGGAAATAGCTATGATCATATTTCAAGCAAAATTGCATTTAGTTCAGTTTAGAGGTACAGCACTGAAACAGGTCCTTCGGCCCACCGAGTCGACCAGCGATCCCCGCACACCAACACTACCCTACACACTCTAGGGACAATTTACAATTTTATCAAAGCCAATTATATAGGAGTGCAGGAGGAAACTGATGCTCCTGAAGAAAACTCATGCAGGTCAAGGGGAGAACGTACAAACTCCATTCAGCCAAGAACCCATAGTCAGGATCAATCCCGGGTCTCTGGCGCTGTGAGGCAGCAATTCTACTGCTACGCCACTGGGCCGCCCATGTTCTGAATCCTCACTTATACAGCCTTCATTTTCTTAGGAAAGCCACACCATATTTCAGCAACACTCTACGGTTTTAGATGTGCAAATAATGAGTTGTTCTGGTTGCTTCACTGATAAGAAAAATATTCACCCTTACAGATGCACCATAGAACCCCATACTGTCGGGTTGCATCACAGGTTGGTTTGGGAACAGCTCTGCTCAAGACCACAATAAATTGCAGAATTGTAGATGCAGCCCAATCCATCACACAGACCATTCTCCCCACCATCAACTCCATCTACACATCTCACTGCATTAGCAAAAAGCAGCCAACATAATCAAAGACTTCTTTTGTCCCGGTCATTTCTTCACCTCCCTGTTTCCATCAGGAAGAAGATACAGAAGCTTGAAAGTGCACACCACCAGACACAGAAACAGCTTCTTCCCCACTGTTATCAGGGTTCTGAACAGTCCTTCCATAAGCTGGGGTACTGTCGATTTACCTCCACCCCATTGCAGACATTGGACTTGGTCTCTGGAACTGATGCGCTACATTTCTGAGAACTATATTCTGCATCTGTATCTTCCCCTTTGCTCTACCTGTTGTACTTGGGTTCGGTTTGATTTTATCCATGAATAGTATTATCTTATTGGAAAGCATGCAAAATACGCTTTTCACTGTACCTTGACACATGTGACAATATACCAAGGGTCCCAACCGAAAATGTCACCCATCCTTGTCCCCCAGAGATGCTGCATTACTTCACCACTTGAACATAGCACAGAAACAGGCCTTTTGGTCCAACTAGCCCACATCGACCAAGTTGCCCCATGTGTAACTAGAGCCACCTTCCCATGTTTGGCCCATACCCCTCTCCCTTTCCAGTAGCAGAAGGATAGAACTAGAGGGCAGAACCTCAGAATAAGAAGATGTGCCAACAGAATGGCATTGACGAGGAAGGGTGGTGAATCTGTGGAGTTCATTTCCACAGATGGCTGCGGAGGCCAAGTCATTGGGTATATTTAAAGCAGAGATCGATAGATTCTTGATTAGTAAGGTTACGGGGAGAATGGGGTTGAGAGAGAAAAAATAGATCAGTCATGGTCGAATGGCGGAGGGGTCTCGATGGGCCGAATGGCCTAATTCTGCTCCTATATATTATGGTCTAAACCTATCCTATTCATGTACCCATTCAAATGTTATAGTACCTGCCTCAATTACATCCTCTGGCAGCTTATTCCATATACCCACCACCCTCCACGAGTGTAAAGATTGCCCCTCAGGTTCCAATTAAATCTTTCCCCTCTCACCGTAAACCTGGTTCTTGATTCCCCTTCTCTAGGTATTTGACTTTTTAAATTCAGTACGTCAAGCTCCTGGTCATAAATGATCTGACTGTGTGGAATTAATCAAGGACGAGTTACACCCCGGCCACTCCCTCTTCTCCCCTCTGGCTAGAGGTACAGAAGTGTGAAAATGCACTTCCAGATACAGGGACAGTTTCTCCCCTGCTGTTATCAGGCATCTATAATGTCCTATCACTAACTAGAGAGTGGTCCTGACCTCCCATTTACCTCATTGGAGACTTTCAAACTATCTTCAATTGGACTTTATCTTGTACTAAACGTTATTCCCTTTATCCCGTATCTATACACTATCCTTTTACTGACTGGACAGCACACAACGCAGGTTTTTCCACTATGCCTTGGTACACGTGACAATAATAAACTAAATAAACTTAAAACATTGCCTAGTGTATACCTCCCATTTTAACTTTCATTGACTTCTCGTGCTCCCATTATCCATGTTTATCTACATTCACTTTTCATTTGTATAGATATCTGGGTACACCTACTCTTTAAACAATTCATTGCATTAAACTCCTTCATTACCCACATCTAGTTATCTATGAAACCTAGATGGAGAAATAGCCCAGTATAACCTACCACAATGCAACGACCAAAGTTGCTTGACTTATGACTTGTGAGCGACTGTCATCCCACTTAGGTACACTAAACACTGGAGAAACTCAGCGAGTGAGGCAGCATCTATGGAGCGAAAGAAATAGGCGACGTTTCGGGTCGAGACCCTTCTTCAGACTAAGGAAATAGGCCACGTTTCGGGGTCAAGACCCTTCTTCAGACTGTTATCCCACTTATTATTTTCTCCGTTACTCAATCGAGGGCAGCACAGTGGTGCAGCAATAGAGTTGCTGCCTCACAGCGCCAAAGGCCCGTGTTCGATCCTGACCTTGTGTGCTGTCTGTGTGTGGAGTTTGCACGTTCTCCGTGTCAGCATGGGTTTCCTCCAGGTGCTCCGATTTCCTTCCATGTCCCAAACATGCGGATTTTTGGGTTAAAATGGTCCTCTGTGAATTGCCCCTAGTGCGTAGGGAGTGTTTGTTATTATTAATCACGTGTACCGGGGTACAGTTAAAAGGCTTTTTTGTTGCATGCTATTCGATCAGCAAACAGACAGAGTGGATAAGAAAGTGGAATAATATAGAAATAGTGAGAATGGGTGATCGACATTCGGCGGCGACTCGATGGGCCTGTGTCCACGCTGCATCGCTAAACTATACCCCAACTCCCAAATTACATCTTTAATGTTTCAAATAATATAAACACAAGGCTGAAACATGTTAGAAAATTTATCAAATGCTAAACAGTAGTTTGGCAGATTTATACTTGCAGAAATTGATTATTTGGTTCTTGTTTTATAGATATATATATATATTTAAATACATTACAGAATATACAGTGTTTTATCAGAACAGTACATAATAGAATCAGTGTCCAAGCAAAAACAGTTTAAACTGGCAGAAATGTTAGTGATCAACAATTCCTCTGATCGAAAGTAAATGATTCAATAGTGTCTGATAATGTTACACCATGCTTCACAAGCCTTGCTGGTGTTGCCAACACAACAACCTGAAGCGTAGTAAATGTCTGTCTTTAAATTGCCAAATGTTGTGGGTTTTTTTGTTTTGTTTTTTTAAACCTTCACGATGCTGCTCACAACTCAAGCTCTCTGATCGGAGGTAAAAGCAACACTGATCGAAGGAGAGCTAACTATTCAGGCATTGACACAAAATGCTGGAGTAACTCAGCGGGTCAAGCAGCATTCCTGGAGAACATGGATAGGTAATTTTTAGTTTAGTTTAGAGATACAGCGCAGAAACAGGCCCTTTGGCCCACTGAGTCCTCATCGTTACCTCATGCTTTTGTCCAGAGATGCAACATGACCCACTGAACTTACTCCAGCACTTTGTGCCCATCTTGGAGTAAACCTGCATCTGCAGTCCCTTCGAACACTAACTATTCAGGCATTTTGGACAAGCAGCTGTTTCTAAATCTCCTCACTAAATGATGGGCAGTGGGGAAAAAAAATGTTGAGGCCAGATCTCGACCAACCTCTTTCAGATGAAGTTCTAGCTCCCTCTGTGAATTCAGGACCTCCAAAGTGAAGAAGTTGTGTATGATCTACTGATGGGTTGACAAAGAGTAGCAGCTAAAGATTGATGGCATTAGAAGTCATCAACAGAGTCCCACATTCACAGGCTTCCCCTTACAGTAGGGTCACACCGCCAGTGTATCACACACTCATTAGATAATGTAATTTAAATTGCCAGACTTAAACAAGATCTATGACTTAAGGCAAAACTCCTAAACCAGTATCTATAATCATGGTTTCTGCCACTTTGTACAACCACTGAGGGCCGTGGCCTATTAACTTGCATAAGAGTTCTTGACCGTTGCGCACTATGATAACGTTTGTAGTTCCATGGTAAGGTCGACAACTTAACCGGAGTTGTATTACTACAAGGACTCTTCAATCCAACCCCAAAATGTTGAGTCTTTTAAAATTATCAGTTAATCCCCCCCTCCCTCCACCGCGCCACTCTCTATCACAGTATTCACGCAGCATTCATTGTGTCAAAATTAAGCATGAAAGAGACCAATCTGGGCATGATGGGGAGACAAAGCAATGACAGGATTCACTTCACTTCCCCCCCCCCCCCCCCCCCCCCCCCCCCCCGTTACTAGAGAGATATCAAGATTTAAACCCTCCACAAACACATTTGATATTTTTCAAGATTAGCATCTGCAGTTAACCTTAGAGATACAGCATGAAAACAGGCCCTTTGGCCCACCGAGTCCATGCCGATCAGCAATCTCGTACTGTACACTAGTTCTACTGGGGAGGATCTACAGGGGGCCAATTAACCTACAAATCCATATGTCTTTGGAAAGTGGGAGGAAACCAGAGCGCACAAAGGGAGAATGTGCAAACTCCACATACAGACATCTCCCGAGGTCAGTATCGAACCAGGATCTCTGGTGCTCCACTGCTGCGACACAGCGTCGCCCTCGTTTCTACATCTTGCTTTTTTGATATTCAAGCATAGATTTGGGAAAAGTACCTTTCCGTATTAATATTGTGCAAGATGTAAAACTGCAACACACAGCAGCGGCAAGAATGCAACACCTGAAGTGACCATGGAACAGTTAAGTCCACATCAGATACCAAATGTGGAATAAAGTCAATACAGCCGCAACTCATGACTGCTGTCCCAACGTAAATGTACAGGTAAAATCAACACGCTGCCAATACATAGATCAAATGGTTGCTTGTTTGGGAATACCCCTTTCCTGCTGTTAATCTACTGTAAACTATTTCGCTCCGCAAAAGGCAGTAAATCAGCATAGGCTCTCTGAAGGAAGTGCATGGAACTTTTGCAGGAATTAGATAAATATTTGAGCAGCCAGTTTGAATGCACACTACAGATCGGCCATCGATTTTCCGGCACCCTTGGTTCCTGGGCTGCAGAGATCGGCTGTGGGAATGGATCTGCTGGCTCAGGCCCGGCTGGAGTTCCAGAGCCCCGGCTGCCGGGGTCAAATTTAACTGTCGACCGGCCGCAGAAGTCAAGATGAGGTAGAGATCGGTCGCCTCACCTGACCCAAGCTCATTTTCAGGGAGGATTTTGTCTGGATTAAAGGGGGGGGGGGGGGGGGGGGGGGGGGTTGGGGCAGACCATCAGTTGCGGGAAAATCAGCAGTGGTCCTGTACTTGGAAGGTAGAGGGAAGGAGAGTCTAGAACGTTGGAGAACAGAACTAAGACAATCAAATGGATATGTTTAGATAGACTTAAAGGGGTTAAAATGGATGCCAGCCTCTTAATTGCAACTGGTGTAGAGATCCATGGGTGAGCAAAAAGAGGCAGATGATAAATCAAATCAAGGACGTGTTCAGAGCACACACAGTAGCACTACGATTTAGTTTATTAACATTCAAATGATTGGTACATCATAAAATCTGCCATTTTAAAATCTGGTTTTCTTGCCTGGAAACAGATTCAAGTAGGATTTTTTTTAGCATATTGGGCTGGAGAGGTGAGGAGGCATCTGGGGAATCCTATAGAAGCCTTTGGTAGAGGCTGGTGCCACGGAGCCCTTGAAACGTGTGCACAATCTCCTCGGCTACGAAAGAAAAGGCGGCGATGGGGCGTGGGTGGGAGAAGAGGAATATAAACCAAAGACAGACACAAAAATCTGCAGCAACTCAGCAGGCAAGGCAGCATGTCCAGAGAAAAGGAATAGGTGACGTTTCGGGTTGAGACCCTTCTCGACCCGAAACGTCACCCATTCCTTTTCTCCAGAGATGCTGCCTGACCCACTGACTTACTTTTTGTGTCTTTGGTTTAAACCAGCATCTGCAGTACCTCCCTACACAATATAAATCAGAGGTTGTGTAAACCGATGAGACAAAATGCAGTGTGAGCTACTGCCCACTACATGTTGTTCTCCCCCCCCCCCCCCCCACCATAGCGCAGTACCGCAAGAGGTTTATCCAAGCAACCAGCTTGCAGTTAAAAGCAGCACGTTGACAAGTTACACTCCAGGAGAGTATTGTACCAAAGATCAAATACATACATCTCCTTGCATAGGGGCTAACAAGGAGCAGAAATGTATGCACACGCTAACACCTCTCCCATTACACCAGCCATGATTAGATTAAAACCACAAGATTCCATTACAAAATTAAAGGTAAAAATCACACAAAAGTTTTCCTAACTTTATTTTCTACTCTTTACTGCCCCCCCCCCCCCCCAAACACACACAAATATTAAATAAGGCTGTGACTTCAGCTATTGCCAGAAACAAAACCCATGGGGTAATCGTTTTAAAATCAGTCCTAACTGGACCAGATCGTAGAATATTTGAAGTTTTATTTGTTTCAGTCATCGACAGCATTACACAGGCACCTTCCAATCGAGTTCCTCGAATCAGAACTATTGCACTGTGCCACAAAAAATTACTGCAGAGATTGCTTCTGTCAATGCATTAATGCATTAATGTGCACCCTGGGAAACCAAAAAGAATAGCCAGTATATTTTCTAACAAATGTGATGATGTGTTGTCAGTAGAGAGACACAAAATGCTGGAGTAGCTCAACGGGTCAGGCAGCATCTCTGGAGGAATGGAGTAGGTGATGTTGAAGAAGGGTTCTGACCTGAAAAACTTCACCTATTCCTATTCTCCAGAGATGCTGCCTCACCCACTGCAGCGTGTGTCTATCTTCGATATAATTCAGCACCTGTAGTTCCTTCCTACAAAATGTGGTGTCGGGGTTCTGGAATCGTCTCTCTCCGATCACAGCTGAGGGAATACATTAAAGTACAAATGATCAGTTGGTTTAATTCACAAAAGAACACAGTAAGTGTGCTGACCAACTTAACTTCACAGCTATCCGTTTACAATGCTCTAAAATAACCTCTACGGGATTCAAAACTGTGCAGCTTACTTTGAGGATTTTCCATTCACATTTCAAATACCTCCCCCCAGGAATAAATCAAAAGTTGAACACTTAACCTTTGCCCAATGTGTTCACTCATTTTGTAGATAGAAGCCAGATAATTCTTCTTCACATTAGCTAACTAGCTCCACTTGGCACTGAACGCTGCGAGAAAACAGGAAGCACAGTGTAAAGGATACCCCAAACAACACACCACCACCATTCCATCACTTGCGTAGCTCAACAAAATCAACCCAGGTTAAAGCTATTGCTGCACACTTTATACACATTAAATAATTGTGTAAGGAAATAAATTAAAGCCTATTAATTCAGTGACGTTTTGTTGATAACTTAGCCCCAGTGCAAAATAAATTCACCTGGTGAATGAACAGCCGACTTGGCCAGAACACATACCGAGTAGATGAGGCTATGGTCAGATTTAGCTCAGGGCATTAATTAACCTCTGCTTAAAAATGTATTAATAAACAAGGCAAAATATTGGACATTCGAGATGATAGTAGATGAACTTGGCGAAGTTCACAACCTTTACCGGCAAGAGTAGTGGCCGTGGGAAAATAATGTTCAGTTGCAAATAGGCAACTTGAATTCTCCACTGCCGTTCCTGAATCTCAGCACGTTTGTTGTGGTAGCAACTAGCCGTTCTTACTTTACTGCCCAATTCTCCCATTTTATTATTAAATTAAGTTTTAAAATAGGTCAAAATAAGATGGCGGGCCGTAGCAGGACACAGGAGCATTATGTGCTCATTTTAGATATCCCATCTCCTCCCTAAAAAAACAAACCTAAGTTCTCTTCCACCTCAGAGTTGGGAGAGATTGGCAGACAAGCTTGTAACACCAACATAAAGTCACACTTATCAACTAAATAGCTTTTCTTCCTTAAAAGTACCCACGTGTACTCAAGGTAGGACTGACCGCATTCAATAACGTTTTACTCTCTGTTGACACAAAATGGATGCAAAGGAAGTCACAGAGCAAGTAACTCGGCAGGTCAGGCAGCATCTCTGGAGAACACGAGTAGGTGGCGTTTCAGGTTCATATACTGGCACTGTGAGGTAGCATCTCTATGCCGCTCCTCAGATCGACCCGTCTTTAGACTTATCCGTGTCCTCCAGAGATGTTGCCTGACCCGCTGAGTTACTCCAGCACTTTGTCTTTGTTTTGTAAACCAGCATCTGCAGTTCCTTGTTTTTTTTTTTTACAAAATTTTGGAAAAAATGTTAAAAGACACAAGATTAATAAAAAGAATGGGGAAGGGGGTTTCTATGCCAAAGGATCGTCAAAAGTATCTAATTCAAAGATGGAGGAGACTGCAGATGATGGTTTACAAAAAAAGAGACAAAGTGCTGGAGTAACTCAGCACATCAGGCAGCATCTCTGGATAATATGAATTGGTGACGTTTTGGGTCCGAAAGGGTCTTCAATGAAGAATTCCCACCCAAAACAACACCTATCCATGTTCGCCAGAAATGCTGCCTGACCCGCTGCGTTACTCCGGTGCTTTGTGTCGCTTTTTTTAAGTAGCATCTGCAATTCTTGCAAAGATTTCTGGTGACAAAGATGGATGGAGAGATATTTGCTGATATGTAAAGTTGTATTGTGATCCCACTCACTCAAGCCAAGCTATTGTTGCACCATGTTTTAGTAATTGAGCAAGACACCAGGATCTATAGCTGTGATGTGGGAGCACGTTGACTCCTTTCACATCCGAGACCACCTTGCTTCTGTAAACGATTGTTAAATAAAACTTCAGAGGACGTTAGAAGCTTTCAAACGTTGATCAGCCTCGATGATGGCTCACCATCAGTACAAATTTACAAAGCGTGTTGCACACCTCAACCCTCTCTCTACCTCAATAATAATTAGGAGCAGGGTCTATAAAACCGCAGGATTTAGTGTTAGAAGCAGACGCAATCCAGTCTGGGCATTACAGCTACTGAAGCAATTATTATTTTACTGCACGCTTGTGTTTCAATCTTGAACGTACCAAAGGATAACTTGGACACCGTTTTAATTCTGCTGTCTCTTAGTCAGGGGATGACAAAGTTAAGAGCTACAAGGTAGTTTCTGCTTGCCTGGAATCAGAGAACATCAGATTCACCACAGGAGAGATGAGGGCCATCCATTCAATTTTTAAGTAGATCCATTTGCAAATCAGCCAATTGCTCGATCTAATCAGGAATCTGGCTCTAAAGGTCAGAGTTTGTATTTCAAGCAGCTTATTTCTCATATTAAGCATTTTAATAAAAAGAACAAATCAGAGGCTGTTACCTCCTCTCATTATGTGGGTGATCATTCTGTGGCTTATAATGCAGCAAATCAGAGAGAATCTTTAAACCTTGCGGTGTATGTGCCCAACTTCAGAGATGAAGCAAGTTGCCCATTCCAAGGGGAACACATGACCTAAATGGGACATCACCTGCCTCTCAACACAGTCTCCTTGACCTCTGGCCAACAGCTTGCTTTCCCCACTGCACCCAATGTGAAGGCAGGAAGCATGGGGAATCAAGAGGAAAGACACTCGTCTCCTCAGTCTGACAACTGGGAGCCAAGGAAGCAGACCGTTTCAAAGACCAGCACCACCTCCTTTCACTCCGCCATCACTGCTCCAGAGAAATAACTTTGTTTGGGAGAGGAAATAAAGGCAGAAAGATCAGCAAAGTGGAATATTAGCAACCTGAACATGAATCTGCTGAGCATACTTGAGTCACAGCAAGATTAAAACCAATAATGCCAAGAGGTGGTGCACTGGAAATAGCAGGCAGCTACAAGACCCTGGTGCAAAATGTTTTGCATTAACAATTATTTTTGGCTTGTTTTTTTTAATATAGATATATATACATGCATGTTTGTATACATGCTATATTGGCTTCTGATTGCAGTTATTTCTTGTTCATGATCAATCGAACTATGTAGACTGAATGCCATTTCACATGCACACCCCTTCCTTCCCCTACTTAAACAGGTGTAATGTAGGGGAGCAGGAGGTCAGGGAGGAGAGCAGGAGAGGGAGGGGAGTTATCTACAGAAGTGCAGACTCATGCCGTAGGTTAGAGGATGAAGTCTGCAGCGAGGAAGGTTTCGATCCCGCCAGGGTATTCAGACTGCGGCAAGGTTGTGGTGAGCGGATGGGAGTAATTATCATGCCCTTTCTCCTCTCCGCGGCGACCCATCCCAATCGAACGAACATTAAGTCACGTCCCTCCTCACAGATGTTTGTTCAAAGCACGGCGGCACGATTGCTTCTGGTAATCGCAGATCTCTTGACATCTTTTCAAAGCAGGAACGCGCTGCCAGGTGGGTTGGGAAGGACGATGAACATAGCAGATTGTTCCATTTTCAGCACGGCCATACATTCACCGTGAAGTGCGCCTGGTTGCAATTTGAACCAAAACCATTAATAGTGCAAAACAAACTGCAGTTCCGGGGCTCAGTAAACAGGAGAGAGTTAAGACAGCGGAGAGAGACTGCGCCTAAAGCATCACAAATTAGCTCAATAGAAGCAGCAGCATCAATTCCAGTGGGTCCAAGCGGAGCTGGGTGTAGAGGAATGATGGAACCATTCGGGGAAGGGTACTTGAATTAAGTGCAAATCCAGAAGAATTCCCCCACGTACACCATTTTGTAGGGACGTAGTGACATCTTGTGCAATGGTCATACACGGGGCAACGCACAAAGCGGGCCCCTCTCGCTCTGCAAGTAGTGACACAAACCCACTGAGGGTGAAGGAGACGAGAACGGTCAGGACCTTCAATCACTATGTTCGCGGGATGGCTCTCCCTCTCTGCGGCCACGCTACCACCACGTGAAGAAGGGTTTCCTGCTCTGGAAGCTCTGTGTGTACAAGTCGTTGCTCCGATGGTGGCTCCGAGTCGTCTCGACGATGACCGGCGGGATGTGGATGAGTTGCAGAGGCGACTTCCCATCCTTCAAAGCCTGTGTGAGGTTCAAGATCTTGGGTTCGGGATGGGGAGGAGGAAGAAGGAGTAGAGGAGAAAACAAACATCACATCAGACTGCGTACAATAGCAGAGATAAATCACATTTTTTTTTTAAAAACACAAATGTGCCGCAGAAAGCATTTTAATGGGATAAATCGCAGCATGGGCCACTAGGTTGTGGGCCGAGCATCAAAAATGTCTAGAAATAAACTTTTGTGACCCAGGTCTCGGAACTACATGAAATTTTGCACAGATTTAGATAAAATATAATTGAGAAGGAAGTCATAACTCGTCAGTGCCAAAAGTTGCACATTAATTAATTAAACTAATTAGAAAATGAGATCAAAAAAGTAAGCGCCATTTAGTGTCCAATGCCCATATTACACCATGGGGAGCCTATTTCCATGTAAGTCTATTTAAACTATTATATATATATAATGACGTGAATATGACTGTAACCATATATAATTATGTATAATTATATTATATAAAAATAATATAATTAATATAGTTGTGTGTGTTATTTGAATGAGACTGCCGCAGAGGTCCGGCTCCAGAACCAGCCTAATTAATGGGTGAGGGCAGTTCCTGTGGGTTCCCCCGTTTACTGAACCCCACTGACTGCCAGTGTGCAGAGTGTGGGTCACGGCCATAATGGGACTGGGGCAGTGCCAGGCTGGGCAAAGGCTAAGGCATCTTCCACTGAGAGGAAAATACTAACCCTAACTCGCCCCCCTTCCAGAGCTGCCCACGCTGGAGCTGGAGCCGCTTCAGGACCGGCTGCGGGCTCCGTACGTGTGGCCCCGCAGCACGTCCACCTCGGCCAGCATGCCCTTCTGGATCGTCGTGGTGATGATGGTGGGGTGCAGCACTGCCTTGCACGCCGCCCGGGCCACCTTTAGCACGCCCATAGCGCCGGCTCCGTCAGTCCGCCCGCTCACTCGCTGCAACCCGACCGACCCCTCGCAGCACTCACTGGCTTACCAACTGCCCGACCGGCTCCTCGCAGCATCCACTGGCGGGCCGACAGCCCGACCAACCCCTTGCTGCACTCACCGGCCTTTCGACAGCCCGACCGATCCTCCACAGCATCCATCGGCCTACCGACAAGCCTGACTGACCGACCCTGACCCTAATCCCGACCCCAATCCTAACCCTAGCTGTACATTTGTTATTTATCATTTTTATTTAACAGTTCACATCATAACTTCATAAAGATAAATCAATGGAAAAACAAAATGATCAGCAAGGTTAGCATTACCTTTATCCTTGGAAACCTTGCTATTGCTATTGATATAATGAGGCAGCCATGATCCCAGAGTCCTTGCTGCCTAGCGACCATAAAGCAAAGCGCGGTATTGGTCAATTTGTGTCCGACCTCAATGTCAAACGTGCATTGACTGGACAATTACTACTCAGAAAATTGGAAATTTGTCATATTTAAACAAAAAGTGCCGGTTTTGTTCTTGACGAGTTTCAGGTATGATTTATATAATATTTTTACACAATATGTTAAAATTTCAGGTAGTTCCGTGAGTTGGATTACGAACCTGAACGAAAAAGCTCCTCGGCCCACAGCCTAAATAGCAAGCAGGTGAGACTAGTGCAGATGAGGCATGTTGGGTCGAAGGGCCTGTTTCCGCACTACATTGCTCTATGACTATGATATGGTTTGGGAACAGCTCCATCCAAGACCGCAAGAAATCGCAGAGTTGTGGAGGCAGCCGACCATCACACAAACCAACCTCCCTTCAATTGACTCCATCTACACTTCACGCTGCCTCGGCAAGGCCACCAGCATAATCAAGGACCAGTCTCACCCCCTCTTCGCCCCTCACCCATCAGGCAAGAAGGTGCAGAAGTGTAAAAACACACACCTCCAGATTCAGGGACAGTTTCTTCCCCGCTGTTATCAGGCAACTGAACCATCCTCTCACAAACTAGAGCAGTCCTGAGCTACCTCATTGGAGACACTCAGACCATTTTTAATTGGACTTTGTGTGTCTGAAGAAGAGCCTCGACCAGAAACGTCACCCATTCCATCTCTCCAGAGATGCTGCCTGTCCCGCTGAGTTACTCCAGCATTTTGTGTCTACCTTTAATCGGACTTTATCTTGCACTAAATGTAATTCCCTTAATCCTGTATCTGTACTCTGTGGACGGCCTGATTTTAATCATGTATAGTCTTTCTGCTGATTGGATGGGATGCAACAAAAAAAGCTTCTCACTGTACTTCGGTACACGTCAGACAATAAACTAAATTAAACAAACTAAACTAAATTAAACCGGATCGGCCGCCTCAACCAGGCCAGGTGCCATACGTTCGGGGGTCTTCCAGGGGGGATTTCAAGTGCGCTATCTGAATTTTGTCCAGATTATAGGAGTTACCAAGTGGACCTGTATAAACAATCCAAGAACATTCAACCAGTGCCTCACCTGCCCTCTCATGACAGAAATTTGCTGGTGGAACTGTCCTCGATCAAAACCAGGATCTTTCTGCAAAAAGAAATGACATTTTAAATTAGTACAAACCCCTCACACCCTGCATCCAGCAGAACAAAAACTAAAATTATTGCCGTGGAATCCTGCTGACATGAATTCACAAACCACAGACTCTATAGAGAATCATCTAAAACTAGCAGTAGAAACAAGGACCTGCAGATGCTGGCTGTTCACAAAATGACACTTTTGTTTTATATTACTTTGGAGATACAGCGTGGAAACAAGCCCTTTGGCCCACTGAGTCCATGCAGTACACCAGCACTATCTTACACACTTGGGACAATTGTACAATTTTACTGAAGCCAATTAACCTAAAAAAAAAACCAACGCTTCTTTGGGAGACGAGAGGAAACCGGAGCACCCGGTAAAAATCCAGGCAGCCACAGGGAGAAATATGGAGGAAATGAACATTAAAGCACACGTGATTGAAGCGGATGAATGGTCCTGACAAAACGTCACCTATCCATGTACAAGCTCTGCACAGTCAGCACCTGTAGTCAGAATTGAACCCGGCTTCCCCATCTTACCACTAAATAGAATAAACCATGTGCGTTCACTCTATTGCGAGTAGTCACTGCTAACCTAAGCATTGCCCTCGCCACCACACAGGTAAAATACAGATTTGCTTTAGTAAGGAATAGCTATTAACCTTGAAGAGCTCATAAAGATCCTCTTCGAGATCTTTGATGAAGTTTGGATCTGAAATCTTCGGAAGAACAAGGTCCTTAATTTCCTGCGAAAATGGTGTCTTTGCTTGAGGTAACCAGGCCCAGTAGAAAGGATCTAAGGGTAAAAGTAAATCTTCCTTAGCCTTCACGTCTTACCAATGTTCTCTCACACAACTCACATCAACCTCTACAGATGTGCCGTAGAAGCATGTTATCGGGATGCATCGCAGCACGGTTTGGGAACAGCTCCATCCAAGAGCACAACAAATTGCAGAGCATTGTGGACGCATCACACAAACCAAACTCTTCCAATTACTCCATTTACACCTCACGCTACCACGGACAAGTCGTACATTTACATAAAATATGAGCAATGGCCTTCATAATTACACTGGCAATGTAATCAGAATTCAATAACAAATGCATGAAAGTATAGAGATACAGCGTGAAAACAGCCCTTCAAGTCCGCACCAACCAACGAGCACCCATACACTTGTTCTATTCACATTAGGATAGAAGACAATTTACAGAAGCCAATTAATCCACAAATCAGCACGTCCTTGGAATGTGAGTGGAAAAAGGAGCACACAGGAATAACCCACACGGTCACAGGGAGAACGTACAAACTCCATACAGGCGGCACCTGTAGTCAGGATCGAACCTGGGTCTCTGGTGCTTTGAGGCAACAACTCTTCCGCTGCGCCACTGTGCCGCCCCTTTCAATAACTTAATACATGAAAAATTAACACCTGATCAAATGACCCACACTAATTTCAGGGCTACATCAATACCGTTCAACTTCTCCCATAGGCTTTTTGCTTCAGTTAACCTCAGGCGTCAAAGCCAGTGCAACTATCCAAAATCAACTCAAGTTCAAAATGAAACTCCCCACATTAATACGGCTGATATTATTCTGTTTCATCTGGGTTTTACTCACATGCCCGCCACGAGTCTGGGTGCTTCAGAGGAAATGCCAATCCGTTGTCTATGGCTGCTATCTTTATTATAGGATCCTTCACCACCACCCAGTCAGGGTCCTGGAAGGAAACACACAACAGATGCTTCAGAAATGTCAAAAGTTTAGCCCACTTTCAAATGTCCCTTTAAATATGTTACACAATAAGAGGGGCACCACTTTTATTATGTAGGAAGGAACTGCAGATGCTGGCTTACACCAAAGATTACACACAAAGTGCTGGAGTAAATCAGCAGGTCAGGGAGCATCTCTGGAGAAAATGAATAGGTGACGTTTCGGGTCGAGACCCTTCTTCAAACTGAGAGTCGGGGGAAGAGGGAAACTAAAGGTATTTAGAAATTCGAGCCACCTCTAGTTTCCCTCTCCCCTGACTCTCAGTCTGAAGAAAAGTCTCAATCCGAATCATCACCTATTACGTTTCACCAGAGATGCTGCCTGACCCACTGAGTTACTCCAAAACTGTGTGTCTATCATAGCTTTTTAAATAAACCTGTTACTCTATTCAGGCTGGTGGCACTGAGCTGACAATTGTGATCACCTCCAAGGCTGGAGATTCTGATCAGAGATGAAACATGCTCATAGAACAGTATAGGGTGGCACAGTGCCACAGCAGTAGAGTTGCTGCCTTACAACGCTGGAGGGTTCAATCCTGACTATGGGTGCTGTCTGTTCGGAGTTTTGCACCTTCTCCCTGCGGGTTTTCTCCGGGTGCTCTGGTTTCCTCCCACATTCCAACGACGTGTAGGTTTAAGTTCAACCAACGGGCTGAGTTCACAGACTGAGATAGAGCTGGTCAGCACAGACTTTGTGGGCCAAAGGGCCAGTTTCCAGGCTGTATCTCTAAACTAAACAGCACCCTTCGGCCGATAATGCCTGTGCCGTACATGACGCAAGACCATTGCTTATATGCCTGCACATAAACAGAGCTGCTAATCTTTGACAGAGCATTTCTGTATTCTAGTACCTGAAAATCAGTATTTTGCTGAGGAAATCAGTATTTTTACATGGTGACATTTTGTTGAAAAAAAAGTTTTATGTGTAGTCATACCCATGTAAGAGTACAAGAATGCATAACTTTGCAACGAATTGACATGTCTTCTACGTACTTTACTTGATAGTACATTCATTGCCATCTCTATAAATACTGCTGTTTGAACGGCTGCTTCCTGCTTTTAGTACCAGATGATGATGTAGAAGCCATTTTGGAAGCCTCCCTCTCCCTCCCTCACGCCCTCTCTCACCCTCCCTCTCTCCCTCCATCCCTCTTTCTCACCCTCCCTCCCCCTTTCCCTCCCACCCTCCCTCTCTCCTTCCATTTTTCCTCCCTCCCTCTTGTATTCCCTCCCTCTCCTCTCCATCCTCTCCCTCTCTCCACCCCAGATTTATAAAACTAATTATTTTATTTTCACTGTACCTTGGTACATGTGACAATAATTAACTTAAACCTAGACCCTCCCAGCTCTCTCTGAACTAAACTAACATTCCTGGTACCAACCTCTGAGGTCACCCGTGCCATTTTGCATTAACAAGCAACTGACATGCATCTTTTTGTTTTCTGGGTAGTTCAGTATATTGTCATGTGAAAAGACTCTTCTGCTGCGAGGGTTTCCAATGAGGTAGATGGTATCATGACTGCTCTCTAGCTGCTGACGGGTCTAGCTTGGATGGGGCATCTTTATCGGCATGGACGAGTTGGGCTGAAGGGCCTGTTTCCGTATTGATCAAAGGATTAAGAGGAGTTAATAAGTTCTCAGAGCAGAATTAGGCCACGGCCCATCGTCTACTCTGTCATGCAATCATGGCTGATCTATCGTTGTCTCTCAACCCCATTTCCCTGCCTTCTGCCCATAATCCCCGACACCCATATCAATCAAGAATTTCCGCCTCAAAATTGGCCTCCACAGCTGTTTGAGGCAATGTATTCCACAGATTCACCACCCTCTGACTAAAGAAATTCCTTCTCATATCCTTTTTAAAGGTGTAAACGAAGCATGTATTGATAGGCGAGTTGAATGCTTCTTCTATTGTTAAGTTATGTACCGCATGCAAAAAGACCGGGTTTTAACTTTGAAGACAAAATAAAACCCAACTCGCCTTCGTGCTAGCTCCATCCGTAGGGCAGTCGTATTTAATCAGCCAGTTATCATTACCTCGATCTGTAAAGAAAAAGAGAGAGAGAGATCGTTGTGATAAAGTCGATGTATTCTCCTTCCCATCAGGCATAGCCAGTTTATAATTTACTTATCATCTTTAAATATTAACAGCACGGAGAATTTCCTTCTTTGGGAAGGAGCCATTATTCAGTTCATTCAGTGTGAATGAAACAACTGGAATCTGGATAGTTTAGTTTAGTTTATTGTCACGCGTACCGAGGTACAATAAAAAGCTTTTGTTGCATGCTAACAAGTCAGCGGAAAGACAATATATAATTACAATCGAGCCGTCCACAGTGTCCTTCTGTAAATTGCCCCGAGTGTGTAGGATAGAACTAGTATATGGGGTGATCATTGGGCCAAAGGGCATGTTTCCACACTGTATCTCTAAACTAAACCTACAAACTCCCACTACAATTAGTCTGAAGAAGGGTCCCAACCTGAAATGTCACCTATCCATGTTCTCCAGAGGAGCTGCCTGACCTGCTGAGTTGCTGCCATACACCCGGGTTCCATCCTGATCTTGGGTGCCTTCTGTGCGTAGGTTTGTAGGTTATTCGGTTCCTGTAAATTGCCCCATGTGTGTCAGATAGAACTTGTGTGTGGGCGATCGCTGGTCGGCGCAGACTCGGTAAGCTGAAGGGCCGGTTTCCACGCTATATCTCTAAACTAAGCCAAACCTTGATACACGTGACAATAATAAATCTAAATCGAAAGAGGTAATCAGTCTGAAGAAGGGTCTTGACCCAAAACGTCACCCATTCATTCTCTCCAGAAATACTGCCTGTCCTGCTGTGGTACTCCAACATTTTGTGTCTATCCTCGAGGTAATCACACAGTTGCAGCAATGGAAAAAGCACAGACCTGTGTTTCTGATGATGTAGTCCAGGACTACCAGCCTCTCGAACTGCATCTGCAGCTGCTGGTTGTTTTTGTCGGGTAAAGGCTCTGCCTCAAACCTGCGCAACCAATAATCCGCGTCTCTATAGCCTTCAACAAACAGCTGGAAGGAACCAACCTATGTAGAAAAGAATTGGGGAAACTCGTTTCACTTCAAGTTAACGTTAGAAGTTTAGTTTAGAGATATAGCGCAGAAACAGGAACTTCGGCCCACCGAGTCAGCACAGACCAGCAATCACCCAAAGCCAACTAACCTACAAACCTGCACCTCTTTGGGATGTGGGAGGAAACCGGAGCGCCCATAGAAAACCCACACAGTCACAGACAAAGAACGTAAAAACTCTGTACAGACAGCACCCATAGTCAGGATCAAACCTGGATCTCTGGTGCTGTACAGCAGCAACTCTACCGCTGTACCACCCTGGGAGCTGGGAAAATATTTCCAAACGATCAGCAGCAGTTGCTGGCCAGTAGTAATTTGCCCCACCTTAAGTGGGCTAAAGAAAATGGCTTCAAGGTTATTTTGGAGAGGCGAGGGGTAGAGGGTGTGGAAATGGAAACATGTCTGTTAATAGCACAGCAAAAACAATTAGAAATGCACTGTAAGTTCAGAATGCTCAGAATAAAAGGATGCACGTTCAAAATGGAGATGTAGAGGAATTTCCTTTTTAGCTAGAGGGTGGCGGATCTATGGAATTCATTGCCCCAGACGGCTGTGGAAGACAAGTCATTCTTGATTAGGAAGGGCGTCTAAGGTTACGGGGTAAAGGCAGGAGAATGGGGTTGAAATTAAAAAATAGATCAGCCAAGATTGAATAGTGTAGTAGAGGGTGGTGAATCACAAGTCAAGTTAACTCTATTTATCACATACACATACAAGATGTACAGTGAAATGAAAGTGGCAACGCCTGCGGGATTGTGCAAAACAACAGAACAGAATCTGTGGAATTATTTGCAATAGACGGCTGTGGAGGCCAAGTCATTGGGTATTTTTAAAGTGGAGATTGATAGAAAAAAAAAGTAGGAACTAATCAGTATGCTGGAATAGGTTAATTCTCCTGTTTTCTCCCGGTTAAAGAGATACGTTTTGAGAAAGTTATTTGGGAGATGCGAGGGAGAGGATGGGGAAATGGAAACATGACCGTTAATGGCATAGCAAACAGCTTAAAATACACAGTTAGCTAGAATAGCTGATTTGCAGGTTGCTGAACTGGAAAACGTTAGAATAAAAAAGTTAAATATCAATGTTTGATGGACTTGCAATCATTGCATCAAATCAGTTGGAAATGGGGTTTGTAGAACACCATTGTTTTTCCAGTCGACTTTTATTGAAATTGTGTGCTTTGCACTGACGTTTGCTTTTTGCAGTCTGCCTTTTAAAAATTTTTTTTAACAATCTTGCAGAATTTGTGTAATTTATGAATAATGTGTAGTTTAGGTTTTTGTGTTGTCTGAATATCTATCCCTATGATGCTGCTATGGCAAGATTTTCATTGTACCTGTACCCCATCATACCTGGTGCCTAGAACTGTACAGCACAGGACCAGTGATCCCCGTACGCTAACACTATCCTACACCTACACACCATGGATAACTTACAATTTCTACCGAAGCAATTAACCTGCAAACCTGTATCTCTTTGGAGATATGGGAGGAAATTAGAGCACCCGGAGAAACCCAACGTAGTCATGGGGAGAACGTACAAACTCTGTACAGACGGCTCCCATAGTCAGGATCGAACGAAGGTCTCTGGCGCTGTGAGGCAGCAATTCTACCGCTATGCCACTGTGCGCCCTTAGGTTTATCTATCTTTCTATAAATCTACCTTTGGTATAAACCAGCAGCTGCAGTTCCTTCTTATCGCATAAACGTGACAATCTGCTTTCAGAGGTGACGTGTGTGAAAAGTTAAAACAAAATAATCGTATTGTTTGATTGCAGAAAGCGTAAACAACAACCGGGAAGGTAAAATATCAGCAGTAATCAGAGGTTTGTACCTTGGGTGGTAGGCCTACCCGATGAAACCGTTGCCCTACTTTTGGCACTTTCTCGAGAGCCAGTTTCTTACCCCGGGATTTCACTCTGTCAATCGCACTGTAGTTGAAAGTTTCACTTGCTAAATGTACTACCTGGAGAAAGGGAGAACGGGCTTTAGAAGCAGTAGGTGACCTCAATTTTCAATCCGCGCTCAGTGTGGTTTTTGGGAACGTTTGTCCTCTTTTCTCCACACCACCTTTCAACAAGGTCATGGAAAATTGGCTTCAAGATGGCGACAAACGGAGGAAAGGAATGGCGCTGTTGAATGGGCTGGGGGCTCACATCAGATATTACCATACACGATGTTGTCAAAAAGCTTGAACGGGTTCAGAGAAGTGTTACCAGGTCTAGAGGGCGTGAGCTATAGGGAGAGGTTGAGCAGGCTAGGACTTGGAGCGCAGGTGGATGAGGGATGATCTTAGACAGGTGTACAAAGTCATGAGAGGAATAGATAGGGTAAACCCACAGAGTAGGGAAATTGAGAATCAGAGGACATAGTTTTAGTGTGGGGACGGAAAGATTTAATAGGAACCCGAAGGGTAACTTTTTTCACACATGGGGTTGTGGGTGTATGGAACAAGCTGCTGGAGAAGGTAGTTGAGGCAGGTGCTTTCGCAACGTTTAAGAAACAGGTACGTGGATAGGTTTAGAGGGATGTAGGCCAAGCGCAGGCAGGTGGGACCAGTGTGGATGGGACACGTTAGATGGCATGGGCAAGTTGCTCTGAAGGGCCAGTTTGCACGCTGTATGACTCTTTGAGGACAGAGGGAAAATACGGTTAAAACAACAAAGAGTACATGCACACAATGCAAAGACCTACCTTAGTCCTTGGTACGATATTCAGCCCCAGTTTCTGGTCCACCAAGCTTGCCCCAGCCTCTGAGAGATAACCCTGATTGAGAACGAGACAGTCTCTGCCAAAACAACATGGACAGCACAGTTTCTGCAGCCATTTGGTCCACTTGGGGTTCAGGTGTCCGTATGGCTCCTCGTTTTTAGGTTTAAAAACACCTATGATGCTCTGTAGGTAGAGAGAAAACAGCCCTGTCAGAAATGTTCCCAGTATTTGAACAGATCAAGAAACTACAAGTGACAATCTTTCTTCACGATGTTTTCAATGAGCCGATATTAATAATTGATTCAGTACAAAAGGATTAGACCAAATATGAATGTCATAGTCATACAGCACAGAAACAGGGCCTTCGGCTCAACACGTCCACACCGACCAAGATGTCCCATCTATTCTAGTCACAGCTACCTGCATTTGGCCCATATCCCTCTAAACCTAGGCATGGTGATGCCACGGTAGAGTTGCTGCCTTACAGCGCCTGAGACCCAGGTTCGATTCTGATCTGTATGAACACGTCTGGTATGGAGTTTGTATGTTCCCTCCATGACCGCATGCGTTTCCTCCGGGTGCTCCAGTATCCTCCCACATTCCAAAGACTACAAAAGAATTAGCATAACTATGCACGTCATATAGTCACACAGCACAGAAACAGGCCCTTTGGTTCAACTTGCCCACGATGTCCTATCTACTCTAGTCCCAGCTGCCCACGTTTGGCCAAATCCCTCTCCTGTCCATATACCTATCCAAATGTATTTTAAATGCTGTTACAATACCTGCCTCAACTACCCCCTCTGGCATATATCCATCTGAAGGAGATAGGGCACAAAGTTTTGAAGTAACTCATTGGGTTAGGAGCATCTCTGGAGAAAAAGGATGGGTGGGTGACGTTTCGGCTCGGGACACTTCTTCATACGAGTTCCGAACCAAAACATCACCCACCCTTTTCATCCGGAGATGCTGTCTGACCCACTAAGTTACTTCAGCACCTTGGGTCTATCTTCAGTGTAAACCAGCATCTGCAGTTCCTTCGTACACAAAACAAGGTTTCTCAATGCATTTATGCAATGCGACAATAATAAACCATGCCAAAAAAAAATTTAAATGCATAACTTTGATCCCACTAGGGTTAAATTGCAAAAAAAAAAATTTCAATAAAATGTAATGAGGGGGCATTCTTGCCTCGCCAGCACTAACAATGACTTGCACATTCAGGAATCTACTTCTTGGCAGAGACAAGGGAACCCAGTGCACCAAACAGCAATCAGCTGTGAAACCAAGCCCAGCTTCTACCCATTAAGCCAGATATGCACCGACCATAAGATAGCTTGGCAAAATGGCTCGTTCAATCAAATGAAATCAAATTACACAAAAGATACAAAGTGCTGGAGTAACTCAGCGGGTCAGGCAGCATCTCGGAGCATGTCTCTCAATATGGACAGGTGACGCTTCGGGTCGAGGCCCTTCTTCACACCGAGTCAAACCCTTTCATTCACTCACTCGTTTTATTTTAAATACGACCACCCTGTTACTGGCTGTGTAGGAAGAAACTGCAGATGCTGGTTTACACCGAAGATAGACACAAAATGCTGGAGTAACTCAGTGAGTTAGGCAACATCTCTGGAGATAAGGAATAGGTGAATTTTCAGGTTGAGATTTGTGTCTATCGCCCTGCTACTGAGTTCCAGCCTTTACTCCGAGACCATTCTCCAACTACATTTTCCCGTTGATTGATTGGAAAATACAGTATGGGACAGGCCTTTCAGTCGACTGAGCCCACGCCGACCATTGGTCACCCGATCACACTCGGTGACAATGGAGACATATGGTTTAGGTTTATTCTTGTCACGTACAGTGAAACGCTTTGTTTTCAATGCTATCCAATCAGATATACTATACATAAATACAACCGTCAAACTCACGTACAATATGTAGAGCTAAGGGGAAGATAGAGAGTGCAGAAAATGTTTACTTAGGTTTTATAGTTTTCGTATGTGAGAAAAGCCAACTAAGAGTCCAACAGAAGGACTGGTGGTATCTTTCCCAACAATAGATGGAGTGTTTAGGGATACAACATGGAAACCCCATTTGACCCCATTCTCCTGCCTTCTCCCCGTAACCTTTGACACCCTGACTAATCAACAACCAATCAATCTCCGATTTTAAAATGCCTAATGACAGCCTCCACAGTGCCTGTGGCAATGAATTCCAGATTCACCACCCTCTGGCCAAAAAATAAATTCCTCTTCATCTTCATTTTGAAGATGTGTCCTTTTATTCTGAGCATTCAAAAGTTCTTAAGTTATGGGGACAGAATTACGCCATTTGGCCCATCAAGTCGACTTCACCATTCAATCATGGCTGAACTATTTTTCCCTCTTGACCCCATTCTCCTGCCTTCTCCCTGTAACTTCTGACGCCCATATTAATCAAGAGTCTATTAATCTCTGCTTAACCTTCTGGCCATCGTCTCCTTTGCTCAGGGCGCTTCTCCTCAGACAGCTGAAGGCAGAGACAGTATTAGACAGTATTCTCATCTACATTTGTTCTCATCTTACTGCTGGGAACCGCGCATTAACCCTGGTCACAGCTTGTGTGCAGAAGTGAGAGCATATGGCACTCTTGGGAAAAGCCATTCTTCATGAAATGGTGGTATGCAAATAACAAGAATAAACTTGCATGAAGAGGCTCATCTTTACAGCAGAATCTTTCAGCCAGAGTAATAAACCTTGCCTGAGGAAGATAGAGGCATAGAGTGAATGTGGAAAGGATGGTTCCACTGGTGGGAGAGTCTCGGACCGGGGGCCATAGCCTCAGAATTAATGGGCGCTCTTTTAGAAAGGAGGCGAGGAGGAACTTCTTTAGTCAGAGGGTAGTTAATCTATGGAACTCATTACCACAGAGGGTTATGGAGGCCAAACCAGTATCATCGGTGCCCCGCTCCCTGCCATGGATGCCCTCCACCGAAAACGGTGTCTGAAACAGGCTGGGAAGATCATTAAAGACCCCTCCCACCCCAACCATGGACTGTTTGCCCTCCTCCCATCAGGGAGGCGGTACAGGAGCCTCAGGTCTCGTACCAGTAGGATGAGGAACAGCTTCTACAATCATACCGTCGCATTGCTGAACTTGGAGTCCCGCCGATAGATTCCTCCGGTCCCTCCGTCCCCATTGTTTAATTATTCTGTATTTTTTATTATTCTGTATCCTCTTTTTTTTTTAAATTTCTATATTGCACTACTACGGACTGACGCAAAACTGCATTTCGTTGTACCCATACTCAGTATTTGCGCAATGACATTAAAGTTGAATTGAATTGAATTGAATTGAATTGAGTTCTAAGGCAGAGATAGACAAATTCTTGATTAGAATGGGTGTCAAGGGTTATGGGGAGAAGACTGGAAAATGGGATTAGGAGGCAGAGATCAGCCATGAATGAATGGGGGAGTGGATTTGATGGGCCGAATGGCCTCATTCTACTCCTATAATTTGAGAACTTGTAAAGGGCCGCACTGGAAACAAAATTTAATTTAGCCAACAACAGACCATTGTGGGTTCTACCATTCCTTGGTCATCAGTGCCGCCTCTGATTTGTTCTGAACCTTTTCATATCTCTATTGCCCGCCCTGCCCCCCCCCCCCCCCAGACTGAAGGGTTTCGACACTAAACGGCACCTATTCCTTTTCTCCAGTGATGCTGCTCAACCCGCTGAGTTACTCCAGTATTTTTGTGACTATATTTGGAATAAAGCTCAGGAAGTCATTAAAGTAAACCCTTGTTATTACAGACTTCTTTCTAACAGATTTCGGTGATAACGGACAGACCGTCCGACCTTCATCACCAGGCTGCAGACGCCACCACCAGTTTGCACCACATCCCGGCCACTTCCTCGCGGGACATACACCTGCAGTTCCTTGTTTCTACTACTTACACAATGATACTCGATTACTCAATAATCCCATACTCAGTTATAGTGAACAATCAGCAATAATGGACACCATTTCTCATCCCCACCCCCAGGGGCTACTGTATTACTCCAGACTCCTAAATCTTGAGGTTGCTCCAACGTAAAACATATCTACTCAATAACATCAAACATGAAACAGAATTGAAAGTGAAGAGTTCGCATTCAAAGCTCAGGCATTGAGCAGAGTTAGAAAGTCATGATGCAGCTTTATAGGGCTATGATTACGCCGCATTTGGAGACGTGTGTGTTTAGTTTAGTTCAGAGATTTAGACATTTCAGCCCACTGAGTCAGTCAATGATCACCCGTGCACTAGTTTTATCCCACACACTAGGGACAATTAATGTACAAAACTGCACATCTTTGGAGTGTGGGAGGAATCCAGAGCACCCGGAACAAACTCACATGTTCCCATGGAGAATGTATAATCTCCTTCCAGACAACACCCATAGTCAGAATCGAACCAGTGTCTCTAGCGTGGAGGTAGCAACTCTACCGCTGCACCACTGTCCCGCACTAAGTGAAATCAAAAGTGGTGGGGAACTCCACTGCAAATATCACGGTGTGGTATATACAAAGTAACACTAAAGCATTTGGCATGCTTGTTTCCATAGGTCGGAGTATTGAGTATAAGAATCAGGAAGTCATGATGCATTTCATAAGACTTTGGTTAGGCCCCATTTGGAGTATTGCATGCAGTTCTGGTTGCCCCATAACAGGATTTGGAAGTTTTGGAGAGGGTGGAGACGAGTTTTACCAGATATGATGCATGGATTCGAGGGCATTAGTTACAGGGAGAGTTTGGACAGACTTGGATCGTTTTCTCTGGATCACCGGTGGTTGCACAGTGACCTGATAGAAGTATGTCAAATTATGAGAGTCATAGATAGCATAGTCAGTCAGAACCTTTTTCTTCGGATGGAAAAATACTAGAGGACGTAGCTTTAAGGTGAGGGGTAAAGTTTAAAGGAGATGTGTGGGGCTTTTTCTTTTTTAAAGAGGATGGTGGGTGCCTAGAACCTGCTGACAAGGGTGGTGGTTGAGGCAGATATATCAGTGGCATTAAAAAGCCTTTTGAATAGGCCCATGGCTCTGCAGGGAATGGAGGGATACAAGTTATGTGCAGGTAAATAAGTGCTGGTCTAGGCATCATGTTTGCCACAGGCAAGTGGGCCGAAGCGTTTGTTCTTGTGCTCTACTGTTCTATGTTTAGTGACTCACACATGCCTATTCCCAAGAAATCTAGTGCTAAGGAGGGCATTACTCAAAGCAAAGTGCCTTGGAGATTTGTTGTAGAACAGAGGGGCCAAGGGGTGCAGTCATATACCTTGAAAACAGGCTTTTCGACCCAACTTACGCACGCTGACCAACATGCTCATCTACACTGGTCTCACCTACCTGCGTTTGGTCCATATCCCTCTAAACCTATCCTATCAATGTACCTGTCTAAATGTATCTTAAACATTGTGATGGTGCTTCCTCTGGAAGCTCGTTCCATACACCCACCACCCTTTGTGCAAAAACGTTTGCCCTCAGGTCCCTAATAAATCTTTCCCCCCTCACCTTAAACCTATGTCCTCTGGTTCTCAATAATCCTATTCTGGGTAAAGGACTGTGAATTAACCCCATCTGTTCCTCTCATGATCTTGTACACCTTGACAAGATCACCCCTCATCCCCCTGCGCTACAGGTAATAAAGTACAAGCCTGCTCAACCGTTCCCGATAGCTCAGGCCTTAAAGTCCTGTCAACATTCTCGTAAATCTTTTCCGCATCTTTGGTGGTGTAGGTATGTGCAATACTTGCCTTATGATCTAGATATTGAGTGCAGGAGTCATGTTTCAACTATACAAGATGTTGGCATGCCACATTTGGAGTTGTGTGTACAGTTCTGGTTGCCTTGCTACAGAAAGAATGTCATTAAACTGGAAAGGCCATGAAAATATTTGTTAAGGATGATACTGGAACTGGTAGCTTCGAGTTGGAGAAGTCGACTAGGCTGGGTCTTTTTTTTCCCCTGGAGCATAGGAAGCCGAGGAGTGATATGTAGATGTATAGGACCTGCATTAGGACACTGTGCATGTAATTGATCTGAGGATTGCTGGATGCATGCAGGTTAGGAATGAAACAGCAGAATTTTGGATAACTTCATGTTTGATAGGGTAGAAGATGGAAGAATATTCTATCCAATCCTTCCAGTGTTATACTTGAAGCAACAAAAGTAGGGAAGAGAGTTTCAAGGGCCAAACCAAACAGCAAGATTGAATTGGAAATAAGCACAATGATGATGGCACCAATTCATCGGGGGGGGGGGTCTCCCACTATTGGCTGTGGAAATTTATGCCACAATCCAAAAATGTTAGTCAAGAAGTTAAGCCTGAGGTAGAGCTATTAATCAAAACAAAATAATACTTTATTTTCAATAAATTGTGGGTGGGGAGGTCTAGAGCAGTTTTGTTGGATTCAACTAATAGCACATGGAAGAATGCAACACCATTCAGTCCACAGGGTCAGTGCTGAAGATGATTTCAAGTTAAACCATCGCCTGTCTGCACATCATACAATAGACAATAGCTGATCATCCAACTCAGTATCCCGTACCTGCCTTCTCTCCATACCCTCTGATCCCCTTAGCCACAAGGGCCACATCTAACTCCCTCTTAAATATAGCCAATGAACTGGCCTCAACTACCCTCTGTGGCAGAGAGTTCCAGAGATTCACCACTCTCTGTGTGAAAAAAGTTTTTCTCATCTCGGTTTTAAAGGATTTCCCCCTTTTCCTTAAGCTGTGACCCCTTGTCCTGGACTTCCCCAACATCAGGAACAATCTTCCTGCATCTAGCCTGTCCAACCCCTTAAGAATTTTGTAAGTTTCTATAAGATCCCCTCTCAATCTCCTAAATTCTAGAGAGTATAAACCAAGTCTATCCAGTCTTTCTTCATAAGACAGTCCTGACATCCCAGGAATCAGTCTGGTGAACCTTCTCTGCACTCCCTCTATGGCAATAATGTCCTTCCTCAGATTTGGAGACCACAACTGTACGCAATACTCCAGGTGTGGTCTCACCAAGACCCTGTACAACTGCAGTAGAACCTCCCTGCTCCTATACTCAAATCCTTTTGCTATGAAAGCTAACATACCATTCGCTTTCTTCACTGCCTGCTGCACCTGCATGCCTACTTTCAATGACTGGTGTACCACGACACCCAGGTCTCGCTGCATCTCCCCTTTTCCTAATCGGCCACCATTTAGATAGTTTGCTTTCCTGTTTTTGCCACCAAAATGGATAACCTCACATTTATCCACATTATACTGCATCTGCCAAACATTTGCCCACTCACCCAGCCTATCCAAGTCACCTTGCAGTCTCCTAGCATCCTCCTCACAGCTACCACTGCCCCCCAGCTTAGTGTCATCCGCAAACTTGGAGATATTGCCTTCAATTCCCTCGTCCAGATCATTAATATAACCTTCAACCTTCTAAATTCCAGAGTACACAAGCCCAGCCGCTCCATTCTTTCAACGTATGACAGTCCCACCATCCCGGGAATTATCCATATTTCTCCATTTCCTGTACTTCCAGGTGCCTATCTAAAAGCCGTTTAGATGTTACTATTGTATCTGCCTCCACCACCACCCCAGGCGGTGCATTCCAGGCATCAAGCACCCTCTGTGAAAAAAGACTTGCCCCACTCATCCCTTTAAACCTTACCTTAAAACAGTGCCTTCAAGTCTCTAGATATTTTCACCCTGAGTGGAACAATTCAAGAGAAGTATAGAAAAATGAACTGTAGACGCTGGTTTACAGAAGGACACAAAACGCTGAAGTAACTCGAGTGAAGCAGCATCTCTGGAGAGCATGGATAGGTGACATTTCAGGAAGGACAGTCCCGACCCGAAACCTCCCCTATCCATGTTCTCCGAGATGCTGCCTGACCCACTGAGTTACTCCTACACGAGTCCTTTTATTTCAGCAGCTCATGGTTTAGATTAGTTTTGCAGTGACTCGTTGTCACGCATTTGATTTTTAATCCTTGCTTATCAGGGTTTCCAGCATTCTAGCACAGATAAAGCAACGCAAAGAACAATGAGGCACAAGCTAAACATTTGCACAGTTGCCTCGTGTGCATCAGCTTCTATCATTTTCAGACAGGAGTAAATACGGAGCCGATAACTCAGTGGCACAGCGGTAGAGTTGCTGCCTCACAGCACCAGGTTCAATCCTGACCTCGGGTGCTGTCAGTACAGAGTATGTACCTTCTCCCCGTGACCGCGTGGGTTTCTTCCAAGTGCACTGGTTTCCGCCCACACTCCAAAGACGTGCAGGTTTGTAAGTTAATTGGCTTCTGGAAATCGTCCCTAGTGTGTAGGATAGAACTAGTGGACGAGGTGATTGATGGTCGGCACAGACTTGTTGGGACGATGTATCTCTAGAACTCACTGACTTCTTACACTCAGAACTCAAAGCTTTTCGATGTTCTGTACTTGATCAGGAACTTGCAAAACCGTAGGTCGCAAGATAATCTGCTGTTAGCCTTAATCGTTTTACAGCAAAGTAGTGCCCTGCAAATGGACAAGAGAACTCAAGTAGATCTTATATTCGTAAGACCCACAGTACCCCGGCCATGCTCTCATTTCACTCCTGCCCACAGCAAGTAGGTATTGGAGTCTGAAAACTGTAATGTCAAGGTTCAGGAACAGCTTCTTCCAAACAAGCATCAGGCTACTGAACACTGCGAACACTATTGAACAGTTTCTTCCCAGCTGCCATCAGGCAACCGAACCATCCTGCCATCAACTAAAGAGTGACCATGAGCTACGATCTACCTCATTAAAGACCCTTGGACTATCTTTACTGGACTTTACCCTGTTATTCCCTTTATCCTGTATCTGTACAGTGTGGATGGTTCCATTGTAATCAAGTATAGTCTCTTCGCTGACTGGTTAGCACACATCAAACGCGTTTCACTATACCTCAATGCAGTTAACTAAACTATGAACTCCAAACTGCCTGGGTTGCACCAAGGACTGTGGGCTTTGTTTTGTTTTTACACGATATTGGGGCTTTTTATTAATTGAACATTGGTTGCTTATTAAATTATCTATTGAGTATGTATTTACAAAACTATTGTGCTGCTGCAAGTATGAATTTCATTGTTCCGTTTCAGTACATATGACAGTAAAACACTTGACCCTAGACTTGATCTAAAACAAGTGCCTAGACCTCTCATTGGGCAGATGTATTAAAAGTTACAAAAATTGCAAATGCTGGAACTCAAATAAAATCAGTAAACTCAGGAAAATACTCGGGCCAGACACCCTTAGTGAAGAGAGAAAGTTAATATTTCAGGACAAATGCTCTGCCTCAGTACTTTGACTTGCCTTCCCCATCTCTCTGCCACCTAGATTAAAATTGTTTCCTTTTGCATGCTCATGCAGTTTTTGACCCGAGTCATTAACCGTTTTCCTCTCTCTATTGACCAGCTGACATCCCCCTGTCCCTGAAACGTTGAATTTATTTGAGGCTGGTGTATTTTCTTGAACGTAGAGTTTGAAACAATGCATCCCTTCCATTGAATCCATCTACTCTACACGCTGCCTCGGCAAGGCCACCAGGAAAATGAAGGATGAGTCTCACCCCAGACCTTCTTCTCTCCTCTCACATCAGGCAAGAAGTACATAAGTATGAAAACGCACACCTTCAGATTCAGGAAGTTTTTCCAAGCTCTGGTCGGACAATTGAACCATCCTATCATCAGCTAGAGAGTGGTCCTGACCTCCCATCTATCTCATTGGAGACTTTTGAACTATCTTTAATCAGACTCTAATGTTATATCTTGCACTAAATGTTATATCCTTTATCTGGGCACTGTGGATGACTTGGCTGTATTCATGGACAGACTTTTCTTTGACTGGGTAGCACGCAAAACAAAGCTTTTCACTGTACCTCGGTACACATGATTATAATAACCTAAAACTAAACGCATAAAGTCAGTTTATTAACAGGCTCCATGCCTCACTTAATGAAGCAGATGCAGGGACTACTTTGGTCTCATTGAGGGAATCAGTCACGGTCAAGATGCAATAAACTGCACAGAGATTCCATTCAGTTCCATTCATTGAGCAGTGACTGTAATTCTAATATACTGCCCCTCCGCATGCTATGAATGCTCTTTCTGTGGACTCCCGCACACAAGAACAACCTCCAGGTTACGTTATTATTGCCACGTGCACCGAGGTAGAGTGAAAAGCTGTTTTGTTCCATGCTAGCCAGTCAGCAGAAAGACTATACATGATTACAATCAAACTGTCCGCAGAGTACAGATACTGGATAAAGGGAATAATGTTTAGTGCAAGATAAATTGCAGTAAAGTCCATTTCTATTGTTCGAATGTCTCCAATAGAGTAGATGGTAGGTCAGGACCACTCTGGTGAGAGGACGGTTCAGTTGCCTGATAACAGCCGGGAAGAAACTGTCTCTAAATCTGGAAGTGTGCATTTTCAAACTCCTGTACGTCTTGCCTGATGGGAGAGGAGAGAAGAGAGAGCGACCGGAGTGAGGCTGGTCCTTGATTATGCTGGTGGCCTTGCCGAGGCAGCGTGAAGTGTGTGATGGTCTGGGCTGCTTCCACAATTCTCTGCAATTTCTTGCAGTCCTGGATGGAGCCGTTCCAAAACCATGGTGATACATCCCAATAAAATATTAAATTTAATAAATGTTATTAAATCGAAGACCAGCCTTGAAAACAAAACCTTTTATCAACAAAGCCTCCCACTGTAATCAGACACCATTGTTTCTTATGGACCAAGGCAAATTCACTGCAGGAGGCTGCTTGAGAGAGCAGCTTTGGAAACTGGCAACTACAATTAACCACGAGGACCCCCTGATTTATGGGGCAACACAGAGCTACTCGTAACTCAGGAGCCACTGTCCTCCCTCCCTGCCCCCCACCTCTCCCCTTTCCCTGGGGGTATCTAAGGAAGTAGCTGCCACACTCCCCCCACTCTCCTATTCCTCTCTTCCCCCGTCCCCACTCATCCCATGGGAGTCTCTGATGAAATAGCTCCCACTATCACTCCCCCACTCACCCAACATCCCCCGGGGGGTCTCTGATGAAGTAACTGAACCTCTCCCCCTCACTTCCGTCTCTCACTCCTCCCTCTCTTCCCCGGTACTCACACCGAGTGTCACTTATGAAATTGCCCCCCCGTCCCCGTCTCCCACACCCTAGTGAAGTAGCTGCCCATTTCCTCTCTGCCCTCTCTCTCTGTTATCACCCCTCTCCCCTGTACTCACACCTGGGTTCTCTGTCCCCCTGTACTCACCCTGTGTGTCCTCTCTCCCCCAGTACTCACCGCCAGGGTCCACTCACCCCCACTATCCCTGGGTCCTCTCTCCACCTGTCCTCACCTCCTGGGTCCTCACCCCCCAGGGTTCTCTCTCCCCCCTGGGCCCTCACCCCCTGGGCCCCTCTCCCCCCCTGGGCCCCTCTCCCCCCCTGTACTCACCCCCTGGGCCCCTCTCCCACCCTGTACTCACCCCCTGGGCCCTTCTCCCCCACCCCCCAGGCCCCTCTCCCCCCCCTGTACTCACCCCCTGGGCCCCTCTCCCCCCTGTCCTCACCCCCCAGGCCCCTCTCCCCCCCTGGGCCACTCTCTCCCCCTGTCCTCACCCCCTGGGCCCCTCTCTCCCCCTGTCCTCACCCCCTGGGTCCCTCTCCCCCCCTGTACTCACCCCCTGGGCCCCTCTCCCCCCCCCCTGTACTCACCCCCTGGGCCCGTCTCCCCGCCCCCTGTACTCATCCCCAGGGTCCTCATCCCCTGGGCCCCTCTCCCCCCCTGTCCTCACCCCCAGGGCCCCTCTCCCCCCCTGTACTCACCCCCAGCCCCTCTCCCCCCTGTACTCATCCCCAGGGTCCTCACCCCCAGCCCCCCTCTCTCCCCCCCTGTACTCACCCCCTGCGGGTCTCTGCTGAAGTAGCTGCCGCTGGAGCCCTGGCTGATGCGCTGCGGGTGGACGCCCAACTCCTGCGCCTGCTCCGCGCGCCGCAGCGCCTCCGCCATCTCGGGCTCGTCCGGGAACTCGTTGAGGACGGCGGGCGCGTGCCCGTGCCAGTGCGCGTGCCCGCCCAGCAGCGGCTGGCGCTCGTGCCCGCGGCCGCCGGGGGAACCGGGCGGAGAGGAGGAGGAGGAGGAGGCGGCGGCGGCGGGTACACGCACCGCGCCGCCCGCTCCCGCCGCCCCCCGGCTGGCCGTGACCACCGTGGCCAGGTAGGTGTCGGGCGGCGGCTGGAGCGGCGAGCGCAGCGGGCTGGTCTCGTCCATGGAGCAGCGAAGCGGCGGCAGCGGCAACAGCAGCGGTCCAACCGACTGTCTCCCTCCCTCCACTGCCCGCACCGATGGCGCAGCTTCCGGTCCGCTTTCCTGCTTCCGGCAGGGGGTCATGACAGCTTCCAGTGATGATGTCATGCTGTCCAGACATAGCCCCGCCCCCCCCCCTGTCACCCCACGTGACGGCCAGGGCAATCACGTTGCTCATCCTTCAGATCAAGGAAGTCATAGATACACAGATACATAGAAAATAGGTGCAGGAGTAGGCCATTCGGCCCTTCGAGCCTGCACCGCCATTCAATATGATCATGGCTGATCATCCAACTCAGTATCCCGTACCTGCCTTCTCTCCATACCCCCTGATCCCTTTAGCCACAAGGGCCACATCTAACTCCCTCTTAAATATAAAGGTCTTGGGATCAATGGGACCTTTGCTCAATGGGATCTTCATATAAAGGAGGTCTTCATTACAATAGGACCTTCCCCATCATTGGGACCTTCTGAGATTAAAGGGACCTTCCCATCATTGGGAGCTAGCTGTCCATCCAATTTACAATTTTTACCAAAGCCAATGAACCTACACATCTTTAGAATCGTCTTTAGAACCAGTGCACCCGGATTAAACCCACGCGGTCACAGGGAGAACATACAAACTCCGTACAGACAGTACCCCGTAGTCAGGCTGTCAGGCGGCAATTCTACCGCTGTGTCACTGTGCCGCCACCTTTCACCAGACACCGCCGGAACTGTGACATTCCAGGGCATTCTTCCCTTTACAAAGAAGTGGGAACTCTTCCCAGGGCTCCCGCCGGCTTTACCGGGATCATTTGCGTTACCGCGCTTTGGCCCAGCAAAATCGGTTCCCGTTGCACTCAAAGGACACACACTCGCGGGGCTCAGACACACCCCATCTCCCCCCGCACCGACCCATCTCCTAATCCCCCTTGTGTCTGTCCACTGATACAAACTCCTTCCTTTGCAGTAATCCTGCTCATGCCCAGTTTATTCCTGAAGTCTGTTCATTCGTACAATTTTCACGGAAAGGTAGTTTTAACGAGAACGAATGGTGAATTTGTCAAAAATTGCTGCTTCACAGTAATTCCACTGGCAGAATTGCCACTTTCTGCAGGCATTGCCACTTTCATTTCACTGCACGTCTTGTATGTGTATGTGACAAATAAAGTTGACGACTTGAATTGACTGTGTTGAAAACATAATGTAAATTGTGTTTTGTGTACCAGGGTAGCAGGGTGGCGCAGCGGTAGAGTTGCTGCCTCACAGTGCTAAAGTTCCGGTTTCAATCCTGACTACGGGTGCTGCCTATATAGAGTTTGCCCGTTCTGGGCTTGTATTCACCGGAATTTAGGAGGATGAGAAGGGAAATTATTGTAGAAATATAAAATTCTTAAGGGATTGGACAGGTTAGATACTGGAAAAATGTTCCCCATGTTGGGTGAGTCCAGAACCAGGGGTCACAGTTTAAGAATAAAGGGTAGGCCATTTAGGACTGAGGTGAGGAAAACCTTTTTCACCCAGAGAGTTGTGAATCTGTGGTATTCTCTGCCACAGAAGGCAGTGGAGGCCAATTCACTGGATGTTTTCAAGACAGAGTGGTGAATCTCTGGAATTCTCTGCCACAGAAGGTAGTTGAGGCCAGTTCATTGGCTATATTTAAGAGGGAGTTAGATGTGGCCCTTGTGGCTAAAGGGATCAGGGGGTATGGAGAGAAGGCAGGTACAGGATACTGAGTTGGATGATCAGCCATGATCATATTGAATGGCGGTGCAGGCTCGAAGGGCCGAATGGCCCACTCCTGCATCTATTTTCTATGTTTCTATGTTTCTCCCTGTGACCGTGTGGGTTTTCTCTGTGTGCTCCAGTTTCCTCCCACATCCCAAAGATGTAAATGTTTGGAGGATAAATCCAGAAAGGAACCGCAGATACTGAAGATAGACACAAAGTACTGGAGTAACTCAGGGGATCAGGCAGCATCTCTGGAGAAAAAAAAAAGATGGGTGACATTTGGGGTCTGGACCTGTAGGTTAATTGGCTTCAGTGAAAGTTATAAGTTGTCCCTAAAGAGTAGGATACTGATCGTGTACGCGGTTTCACCGCAGACTCGATGGGCCGAAGGGCCTGTTTCCGCTCTGTACCTCTAAAGTCCAAACTAAAGTCTAAATTCTGTCCCAGCGTCCCCGCGGGGAATGCATCGCTTTGAGGGATTTTGCAGGGATTAGCGTGAAAGCTGAGCCCTTTCGCACGTCCAGTGACAACAAGCCCGGGCGCAGCATGAAGCGTCCCAGCTGATCAAAGCGGCGTCCCTAGCAACCGCCTGCTCCAACCACAGATTAATAGCAACCGGGTGGATCGCCACATCCTCTTATGCCGCAAAACCTTGAGGTTTACGCTGCAGCTCCGAGCATTTTTTATTGCATTATTCCATGCCCTGTCCTTTATATTAAAGACTGCAAACTCGAATGGGTTTCTAAGGTGCATCAGAGCGGCGGCGGGTGCAGGACGATGTCTTTCTCGCCAGATCTGCCTTTCTCCCCCGTTTCCAGCCTCTCCTTCTGCCTCAACGGACTGACGTGTCGAGAGAGGTACCGTATGCCTGAGGGCAAGCGCGACTGCTGATGCTGGAAGCCTGAAAAATTAAAGAACTGGTGTTGTAGGGATTCAGCTGGCCGGGCAGCGTCTGTGGAGAGAGGGGAGCAAGTTCCTGTTTCAGGTCAATGGAATCACGGGCCAAGTAGCCCACTCCCTGCTTTGGTAGCCACAGGGTGGAGTGAGGGTAAGGATGAGGGAAGACATAAATTTAAGGTGAGAGGGGCAAGATTTTATTCCTTGGAGTGCAGGAGGGTGAGAGGTGATCTAATACAGGTGTATAAACTTATGAGAGGAATAGATAGAGTGAATGCACAGAGTCTTGATAACAAATGTGTCTGGGAGAGACTGGGCAATGACCTTTGTTTGTGATACTTATCTATGTATTTATTAAGGGTTTGGGCACGCTAGAGGCAGGAAACATGTTCCAGATGTTGGCGGGGTCCAGAACCAGAGGCCACTGTTAAGGATAAGGGGTAAGCCATTTAGAACGGAGATGAGGAAACACGTTTTCACACAGAGAGTTGTGAGTGTGGAATTCTCTGCCTCAGAGGGCGGTGGAGGTCGGTCCTCATGAAGCTTTCAAGAGAGAGCTAGATAGGGCTCTTGAAGACAGGCGATATGGGGAGAATTGTTTTTACCCTCCTCTCTTCCAGCCTCCCCCCCCACCCCCACCCCATCAACCTTTAGAATAGTCCTGACCCAAAACATCATCTATCCATGTTCACCAGAGATGCTGTCTGACCGTTGAGTTGTTCTAGCACTTTGTGTCTTTTATTTGTGAACCAGCATCTGCAGTTCCTTGCTAATCTGTGTTGTTCCCTGACCACAGCGACACCCCCAAACGCAGACTGAAGCTCTCTCCTGACGATGGAAACCCAAGCCCCGAGGACTTGCTCGTTGCTACAGAGAACAAAACTCCTACAGGTCTGTACAAGTTGCCTCAACTGGCCACTATAGTCTGTTGCTATGGGGCCTTATTCTGCCCAGGGTGGAGGCAAAGAGGGCAAACACAATACTGTAAACTCTCATTATTACCTCTTTAGACCTTTTTATTACAGATTTCTGTTACAGCGGATTGTCCCTCTAAGAACACAGGCTGCTTGTTACACTGCAGAGACTATTGAAATTGGCAAGGCATTGACATTTGTAAGACATTATCATTGGTAAGGCATTGAAATTGACAAGGCATTGAAATTGACAAGGCATTGAAGTTGACCAGGCAAGAAGTTGGCAAGGCATTGAAATTGGCAAGGCATTGCTTCCATTGTACTGGAGTTTGGTGTGGTTGTATTGTATTAAGCATAGTATTATCTGATCTGTTTGGAAAACATGCAAAACAACGTTTTTGACTGTACCTCAGTACACGTGACAATAATAAACCTAAACACAGTAACGCACACTCATCACTGCATTGGAAGGAAGAATGTAGACAATACATGCAAGTCCCTTGTGTGGAACTTAAATTTCACACAAAATTCTGACAAACCCACAGTTTTCTGACAGAAGTAGGAACATTGCCCACTGTCCCAAAGAAAATAACTCTGCAATTTCTTTCTGACGTCTTAAAGGTGGCAGGGAGCTTCTGAGTAAATGCTAAATCAGGAACCTGGACTGTAAGCAGGTTAGTTACTCGTATGAATTGTGTGACTTTTATAGGTCGATCCCCCATCTCACCATGTGGACTGGAGCCAAAGAGAAGACACAACAGGTACAGCTTGACAGAAGTATATAATATTATGAGAGGCATAGATAGGGTAGACAGTCAGAACTGTTTTTCCAAGGTGGAAATATAAAATTCTGGAGGGCATGGCTTTAAGGTGAGTGGGGTAAAGTTTAAATGTGCGGGGCAAGTTTTTTTTACATAGGGTGACTGAAACCAGCTGCCGGGGATGGTGGTGGAGGCAGATACGATAGTGACGTTTAAGAGGCTTTTAGATAGGGACATGGATATGCAGGGAATGGAGGAATATGGATTATGTGCAAGCACGTAAGAGTTGGTCTTGGCATCATGTTCAGCACAGACATTGAGGGCCGAAGGGCCTGTTCTTGTCTGTCCTGTTCTAAGTTTTATGTGATATGGGGCATTTCATCCATGTATAGGGGCGGGCACAGTGGCACAGCAGTAGAGTTGCTGCTTTACAGTGCCAGACACGGGTTTGATCCTGACCTCAGATTCTATCTGTGTGGGGTTTGAACGTTCTCCCTGTGACCGTGTGGGGTTTTCTCTGGGTGCTCCAGTTTTCTCCCACATGCCAAAGACGTACAGGTTTGCAGGATAATTGGCCTCTGCAAATTGCCCTTGGGAATTTAGGATTGAGCTAGTGTGAATGCGTAATCGCTGGTCAGCATGGACTCAGTGAGCCGAAGAGCCTGTTTCCAAAAAGTTCATCCTGTTTATTACTTGCTTGCGAGAGTCTGAAGGGAGGGATGGTTAGTTTTGTTAATTCATCTTAAATGTGTGCATCTTTGGTAAGGCTGATATTAACTGCCTACAGAAGCTGGCATTAGTCAGATCAGATCAAATCAGTTGATACATATATACATAAGGATGCAATGAAATTCCTTGTTCACATGAAGCTCCAAGAGTAAATAGTGTATACGGTAATGATAGATACAACAGTAAACACAATGACTGATGCCATACAGCAGAATGGTGCAAATACCACGTATCAGGATAGGGAAAGAGAAATTGATTGAACGATTGAAAGATACAATATGACAAAGGCCCTTTGGCCCATCGAATCCATGATGACCATCGATCACCCGTTCACACTAGTTCAACGTTATCCCGCTTTTGCGTCCACTCCCTACGCACTAGGCAGCTATTTACAGAGGCCAATTAACCTCATGTCTTTGGGGTGGGAGAGGAAAAGGCCTAATTATGCTCCTATAACTTATGAACTTTGCACCCGGAGGAAACCCACGGTCACTGGGAGAACGTGCAAACTCCACACAGACAGCACCCAGACTCAGGATCAAACCCAGGTCACTGGTGCTGTGAGGCAGCAGCTTACCAGTGTGCCACTGTGCACAAAATGGTTTAAAATTTCAAAGAAGGTGGTGGGAAGGATGGGTAGAACAGGGAAATATTTGTGATATTTCAGGCAGGGGTTGTTCAGGGTGTCAGGGGTTATGGGGAGCTGGCAGGAGAAAGGGGTTGAGAGGGAAAGATAGATCAGCCATGATTGAATAGCTGAGTAGCCTGAATGGCCTAATTCTGCTCCTATAACTTCTGAATTATGAACATGAATAGTGAGAGCAGGTTGATTTTTAATATTGTTCTTTGCTTGTAGCCGGACTCCCACAAGGCCAAAAGCTTATAAACCGGTAAGATACAATAACAATTCTGTAGATTGCTGATCACTGATTGTTGTTTAAGGTACCTGGATGCCTTTAGAAATTGGCTCCACATAGCCTCTAGTGGCTGAAGGCTGCAGCTACAGTAATCTAGAAAACTTGATGCATCAAATTAATATATCACATTTATCACATTCTTAGCAGGGCAAGTAAGTTTTGGAACAGAAGCTATGCAAAGCACAATCCTTTAATCTATAGTTTCTGATCCAAATAATTTTCCACATTGAACAAAGAACAGCACAGTAATAAAAAGGACCTGCAGATGCTAGTTTATACCAAGTCAAGTCAAGTCAGATTTATTTGTCACGTGCACATAAAGTGCAGTGAAATGAACTTGCCAGCAGCGGTACAATAAAAAAACATAGTCACAACGTTCTGGAGTAACTCAGCGGGTCAGACCTCATCTCTGAAAAAAATGGATAGTTGAAGCTTCAGGTCGAGACCCTTCTTCTGACAGTTAAAGAACAATACAGCACAGGCAACAATACAGAACAATACAGGCCCTTCGGCCCATAATATCTGTGCTGAATACGATGCCAAGTTAAACTACTCTGCAGGTGATCCATATCCCTCCAATTCCTGCATATCCATCTATCTATCCAAAAGTCTCTTAAATGCCACTATCGCATCTGCCTCCACCACCACCTCAGGCAGTGTGTTGCATCCACCCACCACCCACCACCCACTAAGATTTAAAACAAAACAATCATCCCCTTTAAACGATGCCCCGTGTTGTCCGAGTCCCTGTGCCTGTGATGTTGCTGTAAGTAAGATTTCTATTGCACGGTACCTCACCGAACCTGTGCAGATGACAATCAACTCAACTTCATATCCAACATCATCTGCTTTCTTTCTATAGATGAGGCTTCTGGATAAAATACAGATGAACGCAGAAGGAAATTTATGTCGACTGGGAAAGGAAAATGTGAGTCTGAACGCTCTACCTTTTCATTTTAATTTTCCTCGTGGTTAGATTTCCTCCTCGGGTCTCAATGAGTCCATGATACTTTATTGCCACGTGTACCTCGGTACAGTGAAATGCTTTGCTTTGCATACAGACAAACCGACAAAACCATACAGCAGAACTCACCTAGGCAGTACACAAGTGATCTGGCGCCACTTGTCTGCCGCCGTTAAAGTCACAAATGTGCACAGAACATTCCTATCTACTGCCTGCGGGCTGCACATGGAAGTAGCTACCCCCCCCCCCCCCTCCCCTTCCCCCCTCTCGTATCGTTCTCGCCTCCCCATTATTCTCGGTGGTCCACCTCACCCTTGAAGCTCTCAACATTCGCCTCACTCTCGGGTCCCTCCTCACTCTCGGCAGTGCGGGTCCCATCGTCTTATTAAAACCTCTCTTAGATTGGTGCAGGTGCACTGTCCAGTAACCAGCAGAGTGCATTGGGTGGATTTCTCCTCCCAGCCCTGGGTGATGGGTGTGGGTTGAGTGTGCGATGGGACAGTGTAGAGGGAGCTTCACTCTATATCTAACCCATGCTGTCCCTGCCCTGGAAGTGTGTGATGGGACAATGTAGAGGGAGCTTTGTCCCATATCAACTCTATCCTATCCAGCACCTGGGGTTATGCGCGATGACAGAATTTTCTGTTCATTAATCTTCAAGGTCTCCTTACACAATGCTATTCACCACAAATTTTAAGTAATAGTCTCTGTCCGTGTTGAGTCCTTAGGTCTGCACAGTGGCACAGTTGGTGGACCCACTGCCTCACAGCACCAGAAACCTAGGGTTCGATCCTGACGTTGGGTGCTGTCTGTGTGTGGAGTTTGCAGGCTCTCCCTATCACCGCATGGGTTTCCTCCGGGTACTCTGGTTTCCTCCCACATCCCAAATGTTTGTTGGTTGATTGGCCCCCCGGTAAATTGCCCCCTTGCGTGTAGGTTGTGGATAACGTAGGATAACATAGAACTTTACTTTAGACTTTTAGAGATACAGTACGGAAACAAACTCATCGGCCCACCATGCCGACCAGCGATCACTCCGTACACAAGCACCATCCTACACACTGGGACAATTTGTAATTTTACTGAAGACAATTAACCTACAAATCTATACGTCTTTGCAGTGTGGGAGGAAACTGGAGCACACGGAGAAAACCCACGCGCTCACAAGAAGAACGTACAAACTCCATACAGACAGCACCTGTAGTCAGGATCGAACCCAAGTCTCTGGCACTGTAAGGCAGCAACTCTACCGCTGCGCCACTGTGCCGCCCCTTCACTAGTGAGAATGGGTGAGCGATGGTCGGTGTGGCCTCGGTTAGCCAAAGGGCCTGTTTCCATGCTGTACCTCGGAACCAAACCAAACTTTGTGTGGGGGGGGGGGGGGGGGGGGGGGGGGGGGTTGATACTGAGCTGAGCACTTTTCTATGTTCATCCTAACAGGATCATGACTGTGAGCAATCAAGGCCTCCTCTCTCGTCGTCTATAACTCACATCGGCAGTAAACGAGGCGAACTGGAAGATGGACTTCAAACCCCAGCACAGAAAAAACGGAAAAGCAGATTCCTCACAAACTCGGAGCCGGAGTCGGGACGGGTAAACGTTGTGACTGTCACCCTCTTGTCATTCAGTTGGAAAGGGGGCGGGAAGAGATTCACGAGGATGTTACCTGGGTTTGCGGGCTTGACATAGGGAGAGGCTTGATTGATTAAACTTGATTGTAAGATACAGCATGGAAACAGGGCCTTCGGCCCACCGAGTTCACACCAACCATCGATCACCCGTTCACACTAGTTTGATGTTATCCCACTTTCTCATCCACTCCTTACACACAAGGGACAATTTACCTACTAACCCACAAATCTTTGGGATTTAATTTAGTTTATAGATACAGCATGGAAACGGGCTCTTCGGCCCACCAAGTCCATGCTGGCCATCGATCACCCATTCACACTTGTTCTCTGTTATCCCATTTTCTCATCCACTCCCTGCACAATTGGGAGTGTTTACAGACGAGCAATTTACCTACAAACAGGGAATGGGCTGCAGAGTAGTTGAGTCAAACACTAACGGATAACGACAGTAAAGCAATGACAGCATACACAATATGCATGATATGATGACTAATTATGAGGGAGGTGGGCAAAGCCAAATTGGATTTATTTTAAAGTAGAAAAATCTGATTAGGAAGGCCGATGAATCCAGGCCAATGATTAAAGTTAAAGCAGATGATAAAATTGTTTGATGAACATTTTGTAACTTTGTCAGTGTCAGAAATGTGGCGACTCTTGTGTACTGCCTAGGTGAGGTCTGCAGTATGATTTCACTAGATTGTATGCAAAACAAAGAACCTCACTGTACCCAGGTACATGTGACAATAAAGTATCGGTGAATCATTGAATAGTACAAGGAAATACAATGCTGTTTGTCCTGCTGAGTCAAGGTTTATGATAATACCATAAGACATAGGAGCAGGATTATGCCCTTCAGCCCATCGAGTCCATTGAGGGGAGTGGGGTTGAGGAGAATGAGGTTGAGATGAAAAATTGGATCAGCCGTAATTGAATGGCGGAATAGACTCGATGGGCTGAATAGCCTAATTCTGCTCCTATCTCTTGAGCTTTTAACGGCACTAAGCCTATATTCGCTGGAGTTCAGAAGAATGAGAGGGACCCTCATTGAAACGTACAGAACAGTGAAAGGCTTGGATAGAGTGGATGTGGAGAGGATGGTTCCATGAGTGGGAGAGTCTAGGACTCGAGGTTATACTCAGAATTAAAGGACATTCTTTTAGGAATGAAATAGGGAGGAATTTCTTTAGTCAAAGGGCGGTGAATCTGTGGAATTCTTTGCCACAGAAGGCTGTGGAGGCAGTCAGAGGATATATTTAAGGCAGAGATAGATAGATTCTTGATTAGTACAGGTGTCAGAGCTTAAGGAGAGAAAGCAGGAGAATGGGGTTAGGAGGGAGAGATAGAATGGCAACGGTTGAATGGCGGAGTAGACGATGGGCCGAATGGCCTAATTCTATTCCTATCTCCTATGATCTTATGATGTCTTCTGGTCTGGTAGTCGGGTAACCAGCCAAGAGTTTCTGCCAGGGAGGTAACGGAGAAGTGCCCGTTGCTTGTGTAACTTCTTCCTCAGCGGCGAGTCAGCATCTGGGGAGGGTATATCTGCTGATCTGGTCCAAAAGCAAATTCTTATTCTCATTCCCATTTCTAATCACGTTTCCAGGTTTACAATTTCCGGCGTCTCTTCTCCTCCCAGAAGATTGAAGTTGAAGACATTGCAGACGCGGCTGAAAAACAAATCATCTGTGATCCCCCTCAGGTACGAGTCCTGACCTCCCATTTACCTCATTGGCGACCCTCAGACTATCTGTGATCGGATTTACCGGAGTCTGAAGAACGTCACCCATCCTTTTTCTCCAGAGATGCAGCCTGACCTGCTGAGTTACTCCAGCACTTTGTGTCTGTCTTTGATATAAACCAACATATGCAGTTCCTTTCTACATACTTTACTGGACTTTATCTTGCACTAAATGCTATTCCCATTATCCCATTATCTGTACACTGTGGACGGCTTGATTGTAATCGTGTATAGTTTTTCCACTGACTTGGGTAGCACGCAGGGAAAAATCTTTTCACTGTACCTCGGTGCACGTGACAATGAACTAAACTAAACTAAACCCTTCCCTCTCACACCCGCCCATCAGCCATCTTCTCCCAATCCCTCTCACTACCTCTCCTGTTCACCCCTACTCACCTTCTCTTCTCCCTTCTGTTCCAAGTGGAAATTGAGGTTTGTTCTATATGTAACCCATGCTGTCCTTGCCCTGGGAGTGTGTGATGGGACACAGTGTAGAGGGAGCTTCACTCTGTATCTAACCCGTGCTGTTCCTGCCCTAGGAGCGTGTGTGGTGTGATTGTGTGCCTGTGAAACAGGAAAGTGCCACGTTGTAACAGTGATGTTGCTGGTCCTTGTGGGAGGACCATTTGCCGGGGAGGGGAGGACTGACAGGGGGCTAACTAGTGTCTCCTTACCACTTGATCTAGGCCTGTCTTCTGCCAGTGGAGGAGGGCAAGCATCAGGATCTAAAGTACATTGCTGCCCAAACGGTGAGTATTCCATGCAAAAGGTGCCGAGAAGATTAACGAGGATGTTGCCAAGACTCGTGGGCCTGAGCTGTAGGGAGAGGTTGGCAGGCTAGGACTGACTATTCCTTTGAGCGCAGGAGGATGAGGGGTGATCTTAGTAAGTGTATAAAGTAATGAGAGGATTTGATAGTGTAAAAGTATTTTACCCAGAATGGGGGAATCAAGAACCAGAGGATATAGGTTTATGGTGACAATAGACAATAGACAATAGGTGCAGGATGGTTCCACGAGTGGGAGTCTAGGACTTCTGGCAGTGCGTTCCAGACACTCACCACCCTCTGGGAAAACTTGCCCCGCGTATATTGCCAATGTACAGAAGAAGGCCATGTCAGGAACACCAGATGCAGTACATGAGGTTAGAGGAGGTGCACATGAACCTCTGTCTCACCTGGAAATAATGCTGGGGTCTCTGGATGGAGATGTGGGAGGAGGTATAGGGATAGGTGGTACATAACATAGAAATATAGAAACATAGAGAATAGGTGCAGGAGGAGGCCATTCGGCCCTTCGAGCCAGCACCGCCATTCAATGTGATCATGGCTGATCATCCCCAGTCAGTACCCCGTTCCTGCCTTCTCCCCATATCCCCTAACTCCCCTATTTTTAAGAGCCCTATCTAGCTCTCTCTTGAAAGCATCCAGAGAATCTGAGGCAGAGAATTCCACAGACTCACCACTTTCTGTGAGATAAAGTGTTTCCTTGCCTCCGTCCCGTGAGGGGATAAAGATTTCATAGGAGCCTGAGAGCCACCTTTTTCACACAAATGGTGGTGGGTGAGCAGCCGGAAGAGGTAGTCGAGGCAGGTGCTATCACAACATTTAAATAACATTTAGTCAGGTACATGGATAGGACAGGTCTCGAGGGAAGTGGGCCAAACACAGGCAGTTGGGATGTGTAAATGAGGCATGTTGGTCGGTGTCGGCAAGTTGGACCCAGGAGCCTGTTTCCACGCTGTATGACTCTATGATTCAAGGCGGCACAGTGGCGACGCGGTAGAGTTGCTGCCTCACAGTGCCGAAGACCCACGTTCGATCCTGACCTCGGGTGCTGTCCGTGCGGAGTTTGTACGTTCCCCTTGTTTCCCCTGGGTGCTCTGGTTTCTTCCGCATGCAAGTTCGTAGGTTAATTGGCTTCTGTTAATTGTCCCTAGTGTGTAGGTTGGAACTAGTATACGGGTGATCGCTGGTCGGCGCAGACTCGGTGGGCCGAAGGGACTGTTTCCATGCTGTATCTCTAAAATAAACTAAAAAATAGACTCTATAAAATTTGGTGATTATCTCTTTGTAGTTCATGAGCAGCGTTAAACAGACATTGCGATGCGTATCCCACAGGTATTTGAGTGGCTGTACATTATTTTGGGATTCCCAAGGTGGGAAAAGGAACAGTGGGAACATGAATTTCTTCCTGTTTGCTGTAACAACTGGCTCACAAAAGCTGTATTATATCCGCTGTTCTAGGTGTAGACTCCTATATCAGCAAGACCAAGCGCAGGCTGGCAGATTGTTCCACTGAACACTTAAGCTCAGTCCGCCCGGTCCAACACAATCTCACGGTTGCCAAACATTTTAACTTCTCTTCCCATTCCCATACTGACCCTCAGGACAGTTAGCACGCAACAAAAGCTTCTCACTGTTCCTCAGTACACGTGACAATAAACTAAACACCAAACTCCTGTCCTGGGACTCCTCCACTGTCAGAGTGAGGCCGCACGCAAATTGGAGGAAGAGTAGCCTTACAACCCAGAGGTTGAACGTTGATATCTCTCATTTCAAATAACTCTTGCATTCCCTCTCTCCACCCCCTACCCTCCTCCCCCACCCTAGTCATGCTTCTCGGTCCACTGTTCGCATCTTTGTCTCCCTTTGTTGCCACCCCTTCCACAGCCAACAATGGGCCATTATGGGCTCCACCCTTCCTTGGTCATCTGTTGCTGGCCCTGCTTTGTTCTGGCCTTTTCCTATCTCTAGTTCCCTCTCCCCCTCTACTTTCAGTCTGAAGAAGGGTTCCCGACCACAAATATCACACATCCTTTTTCTCCGAGATGCTGCCTGACCTGCTGGGTTACTCCAGCACTCTGCACTTTGTGTGTATCTTTGGTATATAGCAGCATCTGCAGTTCCTTTCGATACATTTTGTCTCGATATGTTTATAGGTAGCTGAATTGCTGATGAAGAACTTTGATCACCTTATCGATGAGTACGTTATCGTGGATTGCCGTTACCCTTATGAATATAAGGGAGGACACATTAAGGTATGTTCCTGTAGACACAGGGAAGTGCAGGTGATGGAATTTTGCATAGAACATGTTTTATTCTGCACTTGCTACTCTTTCAATACATGAGCTGCCTATTGCTGCTCTTTGAATGTAGAAACAAGGAACTACTGATGCTGGTTTACCAATGAAGACAGAAAGTGCTGGGATAACTCAACGGGTCAAGCAGCATCACTGGAGAACATGAATGGGTGATTTAGACTCAGATGAGGGGTGTTTCGTTGGAACTTGTCCCCCCAAGAATAATCTAAATCTCCAGACCACATGGGAAGGTGACGTTTTGAGTCTGGACACTTCTTCAGACTCCGAAATGTCACCTATCCATGTTGCCCAGAGATGCGTCCCAACCCGCTGAGTTACTCCAGCACTTTGTGTCTTTTAAAAAAAAAACAGCATCTGCAGTTCCTTGTTCAAAAGGGAACTGCAGAAGGTACACAAAATTGCTGGGGAAACTCAGCGGGTGCAGCAGCATCTATGGAGCGAAGGAAATAGGCGACGTTTCGGGCCGAAACCCTTCTTCAGACTGATGTGGGGTGGGAGAAAGAAGGAAAAGGGGAGGAGGGGGAGGAGCCCGAGGGCGGGCGGATGGGAGGGTGGGAGGAGACAGCTAGAGGGTTAAGGAAGGGGAGGAGACAGCAAGGGCTAGCAAAATTGGGAGAATTCAATGTTAATGCCATAAGGACGCAAGGTCCCCAGACGGAATATGAGGTGCTGTTCCTCCAATTTCCGCTGTTGCTCTCTCTGGCAATGGAGGAGACCCAGGACAGAGAGGTCGGATTGGGAATGGGAGGGGGAGTTGAAGTGCTGAGCCACCGGGAGTTCAGGTAGGTTTTTGCGGACTGAGCGGAGGTGTTCGGCGAAACGATCGCCCAACCTACGCTTGGTCTCCCCGATGTAAATCAGCTGACATCTAGAGCAGCGGATGCAGTAGATGAGGTTGGAGGAGATACAGGTGAACCTTTGTCGCACCTGGAACGACTGCTTGGGTCCTTGAATGGAGTCGAGGGGGGAGGTGAAGGGACAGGTGTTGTATTTCTTGCGGTTGCAACGGAAAGTGCCCGGGGAGGGGGTGGTGCGGGAGGGAAGGGAGAATTGACGAGGGAGTTGCGGAGGGAGCGGTCTTTGCGGAAGGCAGACATGGGGGGAGATGGGAAGATGTGGCGAGTGGTGGGGTCACGTTGGAGGTGGCGGAAATGGCGGAGGATTATGTGTTGTATTTGGCGGCTAGTGGGGTGAAAGGTGAGGACCAGAGGGACTCTGCCCTTGTTGCGAGTGCGGGGATGGGGAGAGAGAGCAGTATTACGGGGTATGGATGAGACCCTGGTGTGAGCCTCATCTATGGTGGCGGAGGGGAATCCCCGTTCCCTGAAGAACGAGGACATTTCCGATGCCCTGGTGTGGAATGTCTCATCCTGGGAACAGATGCGGCGTAGGCGGAGGAATTGGGAGTAGGGGATGGAGTCTTTACAGGGGGCAGGGTGGGAAGACGTGTAGTCCAGATAGCCATGTGAGTCAGTGGGTTTGTAATGTATGTCGGTCAGGAGTCTGTCCCCTGCGATGGAGATGGTGAGGTCAAGGAATGGTAGGGAAGTGTCGGAAATCGTCCAGGTGTATTGGAGTGCCGGATGGAAGTTGGTGGTGAAGTGGATGAAGTCAGTCAGTTGTGTGTAGGTGCAGGAGGTGGCCCCAAAGCAGTCGTCAATGTAACGGAGGTAGAGGTCGGGGATGGAGCCCTGGTACGTCTCGAACAAGGATTGTTCAACGTACCCGACAAAGAGGCAGGCGTAGCTGGGGCCCATGCGTGTGCCCATAGCTACGCCTTGTGTTTGGAGGAAATGGGAGGAGTCAAATGTGAAGTTGTTGAGGGTGAGGACCAACTCCGCTAAGCGGAGGAGAGTGTCAGTGGCTGGGTATAGGTTGCTCCTCTGGTCGAGGAAGAACCGGAGGGCTCCGAGGCCATCCTGGTGGGGGATGGAGGTGTAGAATGACCGGACATCCATGGTGAAGATGAGGGGGTGAGGGCCCAGAGAGTGGAATGCGTGGAGGCGGCGGCTGTATCTCCTCCAACCTCATCTACTGCATCCGCTGCTCTAGATGTCAGCTGATTTTCATCGGGGAGACCAAGCGTAGGTTGGGCGATCGTTTCGCCGAACACCTCCGCTCAGTCCGCAAAAACCTACCTGAACTCCCGGTGGCTCAGCACTTCAACTCCCCCTCCCATTCCCAATCCGACCTCTCTGTCCTGGGTCTCCTCCATTGCCAGAGTGAGCAACAGCGGAAATTGGAGGAACAGCACCTCATATTCCGTCTGGGGACCTTGCGTCCTTATGGCATTAACATTGAATTCTCCCAATTTTGCTAGCCCTTGCTGTCTCCTCCCCTTCCTTAACCCTCTAGCTGTCTCCTCCCACCCTCCCATCCGCCCGCCCTCGGGCTCCTCCCCCTCCTCCCCTTTTCCTTCTTTCTCCCACCCCCCATCAGTCTGAAGAAGGGTTTCGGCCCGAAACGTCGCCTATTTCCTTCGCTCCATAGATGCTGCTGCACCCGCTGAGTTTCCCCAGCAATTTTGTGTACCTTCTGCAGTTCCTTGTTTCTTGACAATCCTGGGTTTAACCTAGTCATGGTTCAATCCTGACTACAGGTACTGTCTGTACAGTGTTCTCTCCTTGACCACGTGGGATTTCTCCTGGTGCTCCGGTTTCCTCCCACGCTCGAAAGATATCCAGGTTTGTAGGTTAATTGGCTTTGGTAAAATTGTAAATTGTCCCTGGGGTGTAGGAGTGGCTGGTCAGCACGGACTCAGAGGGCTGAAGGGCCCGTTTCTGCACTGTATCTCCAAACTAAACTAATCTATGTGTATATAAACTAAACTAATCTATGTGTATGTCAACAAAACTAACCTATGTGAATGTGTGCTTGAGTGTGTGTGGGCATTCATGCATTTGTGTGTGAACTATAGAAATGCAGGTATATCCTACTGCAATTTTAGTTTATTGCATTGCAATTAATTTTGTCCGGTGTATGATGTTTGAACATTTGATGGCTCTGGGCCTGTACTCGCTGAAGTTTAGAAAGTTTAGGGTTTTTTTTTAAAAGATTGCAACTTACCAAATTGTGAAAGGCCCAGGAGAGAGTGGATGTGGAGAAAATCCACTAGTGGGAGAGTCTAGGGCCAGAGGGCACAGTCTCAGAATAAAACAACCTATCTTTAGAAAGGAGATGAGGAGGAATTCCTTTTGTCAGAGTGCGGTGAATCTGTGGAATTCACATTGCTACAGACAGCAGTAGAGGCCGAGTCTTTGGGTATTGTTAAAGCAGTGATTGACAGGTTTTTGATTAGTACGGGTGTCAAATGTTGAGGGGGAAAAGGCAAGAGAACGGGGTTGAGAGGGCAAGCCATAATAGAATGGTGGAACAGACTTGATGGGCCGAAAGGCCCAATTATGCACCTATGTCTAATGAACGTTTTAGTTTAGTTTAGTTTAATTTATTAGCATGTGTACTGAGGTAAAGTGAAAAGCTTTTTGTTGTGAGCTATCTAGTCAGCATAAAGACTATACCTGATTACAATCGAGCTGTTCACAGTGTACAGATACAGGATGAAGGGAATAACGTTTAGAGCAAGTCCAGTAATGTCCGATTAAAGATAGTTCAAAGGTCTCCAATTAGGTAGATGGGAGGTCAGGGCCGCTCTCTAGTTGTTTAAGGATGGTTCAGTTGCCTGATGACAACTTATAAAAATGACTAAAGCAATAATATATATTATTATAAAGCTTACAAATATAAATGCAATGCAATAAGGTAAGATGACACTTCCTTGCAGCATGCTGAGAGGAGGATGTCTCCGCTCTGTCTGTTTGTAGCAGGCACGTGCTGTCAGGGTAGGTAGGCAAGGTAGGCACTAAAAATATAAAATGATAATTATTAAATATAAATAGTAAAGGCAGGGGAGAATTATGCCTACGTAAGAGATCGATCTCTTAGGTAGGCATAATTATCCGTGCCTTTCATGCGCAGTACATGTAATACGCGAAAGTCTGTGCAGCCCACGTGCCATCGACGCTGCTTCAAGCCGTCAATTTCAAGGGGAAATTCAAGCTGAAATTCTGCCTTTGCAGCTTGGACTGCCTACTGCGCATGCGCAGCGCAAGTTTCTTGCCGGTTATTCAAACATGGATTGTCATTATCTTAAGAGTATGTTAAGAAACAAAGAGAGAAGAACGGAGTTTGTGTACAAATAATGTGCTAAGTAGATTTCTTTGAGCTAAATATTTTTAAATACCGTATATCCCGGCAATGAAGACGCTATTTTTTACCCAAAAATAAGGCACGAAATGTACCTGAATCTTGGAGGCCGAGGGTTGGTAGCCAAGAAAGATAGACCTGGCTATCCCTCAGTACAGCAACTTCAAGAACGATGCTGGCAGCTGATGGGAAGTGGCTGTAAAAGGACAGCGCCGCTGGGGGGAGGGGGGAGGGAGAGTTCCTTTCACAGCATGTGGGTAGTCTGGCCAGGGGTAAAGTTGCGGGAGGGCAGGAGCATTGAGAAAGAGGGGGTCGGGGATCATGCCAGCAACCAGCTCAATAGCGGGTCAGCGGGCGATGGATAACAGGACAGCGGGCAGTGGAGCTTACTCCAAGTAACCTCAATTGTTCCCTTGTTCGCGCTGAAACAGGAGTGCCCACTGCCCGCTGTCCTGTTATCCATCGTCCGCTGACCCTGCTCCGCTCTATGATGTTTGCTCTTGAGCTGGTCCCCTCACTGTTCAGATGGAGAGCACTGCCAGAGGAGAGTGGGCCGGCAGAAGGCGCTGAGGTCCCGGCAGTCACTCGCAGCCACCCGAGCTCCATTCCTCCCCGGCCACAATGCGGTGGCTCCGCGCCCGGAGCGCCGCGGCAATGGTGAGTGAGTGGGTTACTAGCATGATCCCCAACCCCCTCCTTCTCAACGCTCCTGCCCTCCCCGCAATTTTACCACTGGCCAGACTCCCCACACGCTGTGAATGGAACTCTCCCCCCAATTGATTAGATTAGATTAGATTATTCCTTTAATAATCCTTTTCAGGAAATTACAGTGCCACGACAGCTTCAAGACAAACGTAACACCACGCTTTCATACATAACAAGTTAAAATACGTTAAAGTACAAGTTAAAATACAATTAATTTAAAAAAAAAGTGCAGTTATTTATGCTCATTAAAAAGTCTTATAGCAGCTGGTAAACAGGACTTCCTGTATCTCTCCGTTTTGCACATTGGTGCAATCAGCCTCTGGCTGAAGATGCTGCTCTTGATCACCTTCAGGGCATGGAGTGGGTGAGTGGGGTTTGTCAATATGGAACCTAGTTTATTTAGAGTTCTGGCCTCTGCCACCTGCTGGACCGTTCGTTGCTCAGCCCCGACCACTGAGCCGGCCTTCCTGATCAGTTTGTCCAATCTGTTTTTATCCGCTATACGGGCGCCATCTCCCCAACAGGCCACAGCAAAGAACAGAGCACTGGCCACCACTGAATGGTAGACACTGCACAGTAGGGGTTGGCAGATATTAAAAGACCTCAGCCTCCTTAATTGGTCATTCAATAAGATCACAACTGATTCAACTTGTCCCTGTGTACTCCCATTTTTCCCACCATCTCTCCACCTGCCGCCACCCTCCACCCCCCACGTATTCAGTAATTTAGAATGAAGTCGATTTGGAAGCCTTGAGCAAATTGAATTGTTACTTTCTTTATTTTTATTTTTTATTTTAACGGAGAGAACAATCTGCGCATGCGCGGTTTAAGATTTTTATTAATGCTGACTAACTGCCTACCCTGAGTAATAACTCACAGCACGTGCCTGGTTTGCAGGGAGCGCTGAACCTGTACACGGACGAGCAACTGGTCAACACTTTCTTCCCGACGCCGCTGTGGCCCGGGCCGGCGAGGGGGCGTTCTGTCATCATCTTCCACTGCGAGTTCTCCTCCCAGCGAGCCCCCAGGATGTGAGTGACACAGCTGTCCTGCTCTCTCCCCCCTCTCCCCACTCTATCCCCCTCAACACCCTCCCCCCTCGGCCTCTGTCCCTCACGACTTGCTGAGTCTTATCTCAGTTATCCCCCCTGAAACTGTATACACGCATACATACGCACGTACATGCGAACACGCACGTACATGTACATGCACACACGCACATGCATCGCACGCACACATACACACACTCATGCATGCACACACAGACAAGCACAGATATACACAAACATATGCACACACACTTAGACACACAGACAAACACACCTATATACACACACAAGCGTAACACGCACACACAAAACAAGTGTACATACACAAACACACACACACACACACACACACACATACATACACACACACACACACACACACACAAAACAAGTGTACATACACACACAAGCACACACACACACACACACACACACACACACACACACACACACACAAAACAAGTGTACATACACACACACACACACACACACACAAGCACACAAACACACACACAATCACACACATACATACACACACACACAAGCACACACGCGGATCGGGACCCTTCTTTAAACTGATTGTAATGAATGTAGTGAGGGGGAGAAACATGGAAGCGAAATGGGTGCGAGATAAAGCCTGACAAGTGATAGGTGGATTCAGGTGAAGGAGAACAAAGAAAAGACACAGAGTGGGGGAGTAACGCAGCGGGTCAGGCAGCATCTGTGGAGAACATGGATAGGTGATGTTTTGGGTCGAGTCCCTTCTTCAGACGCAGGTGAGGGAGTGTTTTATTGGTGGAGGGTTGGACAAAGATGCATCTATATCTTAATTGACGTTCCTCCCTTAATATTCCAAATATTTGACATCCACAGCTGTCGGAGCTTAAGACGACTGGATCGGAATATAAACGTGTATCCCAGGCTCTGCTTTCCAGAGCTTTACCTTCTGAAGGACGGCTACAAGCATTTCTTCCAGCAATTTGAGGTAACCCAGTTGGATGCCCCACTAACAGGGTCAACCTAGGGGTATTTAAAAAGGGAGAGGTCAGATATCCTTAGACTTTAGAGATACAGTGCAGAGACAGGTCCTTTGACCCACCGGGTTCACACCGACCAGCGATTCCCTCATACACTACACTATCCTACACACTGGGAACCACTTACAATTCTATTAAAGCCAATTAACCTACAAACCTGTATGTCTTTGGAATGTGGGAGGAAACCGGAATTCTTGGAGAAAAATTATGCGGTCATAGGGAGAACGTGCAAACTCTGTACAGACAGCACCCGTAGTCAGGATCAAACCCGGGTCTCTGGCGCTGTAAGACAGCAACTCTACCGCTGAGCCACAGTGCCGCCCTGGTCTATCCTTCGGTAACCTGTATGGCAGCTGCCATACAGCACCAGAGATCCAGGTTCGATCCTGACCTCAGATGCTGTCTGTATGGAGTTTCCACGTTTTCCATGTGACCGCATGAGCTTCCTCCGGGTGCTCCGGTTTCCCCCCCACATTCAAAAAGATGTGCATGTTTTAGGTGAATTGGCTTCTGTAAATTGTCCCTAGTGTGTAGGATAGGACTGGTGTATGGGGATGATTGCTGGTCGGTACAGACTCGGTGGGCTGAAGGGCCCGTTTCCACGCTGTAGATTATCTCTAAAATTAAATTCCACTAATCTTCATGTCATGGAATATGAATCATAAAACAGCGCAGCACAGGATACAATCGTCAAACTCAAGTACAATAGGTAGAGCAAAGGAGAGAATATAGTTCTCAGCATTGTAGCATCAGTTGAACAGACAAAGTCCAATGTCCGCAATGGGGTAGAGGTGAATCGGACAGTACCCTAGCTTATGGAAGGACTGTTCAGATGCCTGATTCAAGAGGGTAAGAAGCTGTTCCTGAATCTGTGGTCCAAGGATTAATTTTTGCGAAAGATCACTGGTCATTCGCACGCAACAATAAACTTTCCACTATCCCTCGGTACGCGTGACAACAAACTAAACTAAGCTAATGTACAGTGAATCTTTTTTTGTTTCATGCTATCCAGTCAGCAAAAAGATGATACAACATTACAATCAGGTTATTCACATTGTACAGATAGAGGATGAAGGGAATAATGTTTTGTGCAACATAAGGTTCAGTTAAGTCCGAGTAAAGATAGTCCGAGGGTCTCTAATGAGGCAGATGGGAGATTTAGGAACGCTCTCCAGCTGGCAAGAGGACGGTTTAGTTGCCTGATGCATTGCTTCATGGCGCCTGGATGCATCCACAGGCTTTACCCTTGTTTCTCTGTCACGCAGATACTCTGTGAGCCTCGGGGATACGTCCAGATGCACCACAAGGATCACCGGGAGGAGCTGCGCGCCGTGCGGAGGAAGGCGGGACTGTCGTCCGGACGTTGCAGGCGGAAGGAGCTCCTCACAGGGCCAAACGCACACTGAGAGTGGTAGCTCACTGAACATAGAACAGCGCAGGAACAGGCCCTTCGGCCCACAATACCCATGCTGAACATGACATTTTGAACAACCTGTGCCCTCCAGTTCATGAACCTTGTGAATATGGAACAGTACAGGAACAGGACCTTCGGCCCACGATGTTGGTACTGAACATGATGCCCAGACCAACCAGTTCTCTAGTTCCTGATTCCCCTATTCTGGGGGAAAAAAGACTGCCATCACCTTATATATTCCTCTCACGATCTTGTACACCTCTATAATATCACTCCTCACCCTCCTGCGCTCCCAGGAATTAAGTCCTAGCCTGCCCAACCTCTCCCTGCTCAGGTCCTTGGGTCCTTGCAACATCCTTATGAATCTGAAACCTACGTCCTCACAAGATGATGAGGGGTGATCTACAGAGGTGTATAAAACAATGAGGAGGATAGATACAGTGAATGCACACGGTCTTTTACCTAGAGGGGGTAAAGGAGGGCACAGGTGAGAGGGATAAAATTAAAAAATAATCTATATACAGGCAACACGGTGGCGCAGCTGGTAGAGCCACTGCCTCACATTGCCAGCTACGCTGGTTCGACCCTGACCTTGGATGCTGCCTGTGTGGAGTTTGTATGTTCTCCCTGTGACAGCGTGGGTTTCCTCCGGGCACTCCAGCTTTCTCCTACAACCCAAAGACGTGTGGGTTTGTAGGTTAATTGGCCCTTTGTAAAATTGCCCCGAGTATGTAGGGAGTGGAAGTGGGAAAACATGGAACCAGTGTGAATGAGTGATCAATTGTCGACATGGATTCGGTGGGCCGAAGGGCCTGTTTCAATGCTGCATCTCTAAACTAAACCTGAGGGGAAATTTGGAGTTGAGAACTGCGGCAGATCAGTCATATATAATGGTGGGCTGGGCTTGAGAGGTCAAATGGCCGGCTCCTGTTTTCTTGTCTTCTTAAGTTGAGTTGTTCATTTGTGTTATCCCTTTGTTCTGTTCCAGCCCGTTTCACCATAACAAAGTCAAAGAGTTTAATAGATTAGTATTAAGCATGGTATATGGTACCAGTTTACTAGTTATTTTATGAGCATGCTAGACTAAGTGGAACCCGTTGGGTCCTATGTTCACACGGGAGCGCTAGTCCCCCAAAGCAATATTCCACCTCTCTACCAAGGCCACTAAAGACAGAGAGTCATGACCTCTCCCTCCCCCATCTTGCAGAGACTGACTGAGGCACTCAACACTTCCGAGTTTTATAGTCCCTCCGGAAGGGGCGTGGCCTTAGGAGAGAGAATCTCAACATTTTTTAAACACCAATAACTCTTTAATTTTTTCATCGATGGGAAAAATCCTCTTGTCCTACCCAGCGGAGAGGGACTCTGAGTAAGATGGCCAAAAATCACAGCCATAAGAGGCAGTGTTTTTTCTAAAATCAATATACAGAACAACAGGAAGTGGTCAAGCTTAGACTTTTAGTAATATAGATTATACATGTGGAATTAATACACATTAATACATGTTAATATATGTTAACACATGTTAATACATAAATACATTAAAACCAATTTACTAGTTATTTTATGTGCATTATACATGTGGCGTTAATACGTGCTAATACTTATTAATATACATTAATATATGAATACATGTATGATACATGAAGTATCAGTTTACTCGTTAGTTTATGAACGCATTATACACGTGCATCACATGTTAATACATATTAATACATACATTAATATATTAATACATGTGTTACCAGTTCACGTTATTTTATGATAGTATTATACATGTGGAATTACGGTTCAATTGCAGAGGCTGCAGATTTATGTGGATTTACAGCTTTAAATTTCTGTCTCAATAGGTTAGTTTTCCATCATAATTTGCACTAATGATGGCAATAGTTGGGCATTTTGTTATTGTTTGCTGGAGGCAGTACAATATTTATATCTTGCGGATTTGTTTCGGGGGGGAAAATAAAGATGTGATTTCAAAGGTTTGTGCAGGAAAGGTGTGTTGTTTCCAGCCTGTGTCTGTCCCATGGTGAACACTCCTCCACACAGTGTCACCCCGGTGCCTGCCCGGAAGGTGCAAAGTCTCGTCGAGATCTGCCCGCAGAACCGGGAGAGAGCTGGAGACGTCGAACGTGAGGAGCCAGGGCCAGTAGGAGGGTGAACCAGGGTAATGCCTCCAGCACCTTCAAGGTCAGCTGCAGGAGGTGTTCCCGGGACACAAAGATGGCTGGGAGCGGAGCGGGACGTTGGTTGGCGGGAACTGCTGCAGTGCATTGAGCGCGCGGGCCAGCCGGACTTTAGATTATGAATAATGGTGCCAAAAATGGCGGTGCCTGCATGTGTAATATATGCAAAAAGAATTTCACTGTGCAGTTGCATACATGACAAATAAAACACCGCTGAATCATTGAACTTCTGCACCTGATTCCATTCATGGCCACAATGAAAAGATGCAATCTCGTCTGTCAGAGTTTGACAAAGCTGCAGCATTCATAAATAGGCACCCTTTCATTTCCAGCCTTGAGTTAAAAGCAACATCACAATGCACACAGGACGCAGATTAAATAATATGGAGACAAAGGGGACTGCAGGTGCTGGCATTTTGAGCAAAACACAAATTGTCAGAGTAACTTTCCAATGGACGGCACATTGATGCAGCGGTAGAGGTGCTGCTTTCCAGCATCTGAGACCCGGGTTTGATCCTGACTCTTGATGCTGTCTGTACGGAGTTTGCACGTTCTCCCTATAACCGCATGGGTTTTCTCCAGGTGCTCCGGTTTCCTCCCACATTCCAAAAACTTCCGGGTTTATCGGTTTATTGGCCTCTACATTGTTCCCAGTGTGTAGGGAGTGGATGAGAAAGTGAGATAACATAGAACTGGTGTGAATGGGTGATTGATGGTCAGTGTGGACTCGGTAGGTTGAAGGGAATGTTTCCATGTTGTATCTCTAAACTAAAATTGTACTGGGCCCTGGTGAGACCACATCTGGAATATTGTGTGCAGTTTTGATCTCCTAAGTTGAGGAAGGACATCCTTGCTATTGAGGCAGTGCAGAGTAGGTTCATGAGGTTAACCCCCGGGATGGCGGGACTGTTATATGAGGAAAAATTGGAAAGACTGGGCTTGTATTCACTGGAATTTGGAAGGATGAGGGGGTATCTTATAGAAACTTATACAATTATAAACTGGACAAGCTACATGCATGAAAAATGTTCCCAATGTTGGGGGAGTCCTGAACCAGGGGCCACAGTCTAAGATTAAAGCGGTGGCCTTTTGAAACTGAGATGAGAAAAAACTTTTTCACTCAGAGAGTTGTGAATTTGTGGAATTCTCTGCCACAGAAGGCAGTAGAGGCCAATTCACTGGATGAATTTAAAAGAAAGTAGGTAGAGCTCTTGGGGCTTGCAGAATCAAGGGTTATGGGGAGAAGGCAGGCACGAGTTACTGATTGTGGATGATCAGCCATGATCACAATGAATGGCGGTGCAGGCTCGAAGGGCCAAATGGCCTCCTCCTGCACCTATTCTCTATGTTTCTATATTTCTATGTTATGTACCACCTATCCCTATACCTCCTCCCACACCTCCATCCAGAGACCCCAGCATTATTTCCAGGTGAGACAGAGGTTCATGTGCACCTCCTCTAACCTCATGTACTGCATCTGGTGTTCCTGACATGGCCTTCTTCTGTACATTGGCAATATACGCGGGGCAAGTTTTCCCAGAGGGTGGTGAGTGTCTGGAACGCACTGCCAGGGGTGATGGTGGAGGCAGATACGATAGTACTGTTTATGAGGCTTTTAGATAGGCAGATCGAGATGCAGGAAATGAAATGATATGGATTACACTTGTGGAATCGATATGGGTAGAGCTGCGAAACACTAAGGGGCAGAAAACGCTAGAGGGAGTTGTGTACAGGCCACCTAACAGTAGTAGTGGAGTTGGGGATGGCATCAAACAGGAAATTAGAAATGCTTGCAACAAAGGTAAAACAGTTATAATGGGTGACTTCAATCTACATATAGATTGGGTGAATCAAATTGGCAAGGGTACTGTGGAAGAGGATTTTTTGGAATGTATGCGGGATAGTTTTCTAAACCAACATGTAGAGAAACCAACGAGAGAGCAGGCTATTCTAGACTGGGTATTGAGTAATGAGGAAGGGTTAGTTAGCAGTCTTGTTGTGCGTGGCCCCTTGGGTAAGAGTGACCATAATATGGTTGAGTTCTTCATTAGGATGGAGAGTGACATTGTTAATTCAGAAACAAGGGTCCTGAACTTAAAGAAAGATAACTTTGAGGGTATGAGACGTGAATTGGCCAAGATAGACTGGCAATTGATTCTTAAAGGGTTGACGGTGGATATGCAATGGAAGGCATTTAAAGACTGCATGGATGAACTACAACAATTGTTCATCCCAGTTTGGCAAAATAATAAATCAGGGAAGGTAGTGAATCCATGGATAACAAGGGAAATCAGGGATAGTATCAAAACAAAAGATGAAGCATACAAATTAGCCAGAAAAAGCAGCCTACCAGAGGACTGGGAGAAATTCAGAGTCCAGCAGAGGAGGGCAAGTGTTTAATTAGGAAAGGGAAAATAGATTATGAATGAAAACTGGCAGGGAACATAAAAACTGACTGCAAAAGTTTTTATAGACATGTGAAGAGAAAAAGTTTAGTTAAAACAAATGTAGGTCCCTTGCAGTCAGAAACAGGTGAATTGTTCATGGGGAACAAGAACGGCAGACCAATTGAATAACTACTTTGGTTCTGTCTTCACTAAGGAAGACATAAATAATCTGCCGGAAATAGCAGGGGACCGGGGGTCAAATGAGATGGAGGAACTGAGTGAAATCCAGGTTAGCCGGGAAGTCGTGTTAGGTAAATTGAATGGATTAAAGGCTGATAAATCCCCAGGGCCAGATAGGCTGCATCCCAGAGTACTTAAGGAAGTAGCTGCAGTAATAGTGGATGCATTAGTGATAATTTTTCAAAACTCTTTAGATTCTGGAGTAGTTCCTGAGGATTGGAGTGTAGCTAATGTAACCTCACTTTTTAAAAAGGGAGGGAGGGAGAGAGAAAACGGGGAATTACAGACCAGTTAGTCTAACGTCGGTAGTGGGGAAACTGCTAGAATCAGTTATTAAAGATGGGATAGCAGCACATTTGGAAAGTGGTGAAATCATTGGACAAAGTCAGCATGGATTTATGAAAGGTAAATCATGTCTGACGAATCTTATAGAATTTTCGAGGATGTAACTAATAGAGTGGATAAGGGAGAACCAGTGGATGTGTTATATCTGGACTTTCAGAAGGCTTTCGACAAGGTCCTACATAAGAGATTAGTATACAAACTTAAAGCACACGGTATTGGGGGTTCAGTATTGATGTGGATAGAGAACTGGCTGGCAGACAGGAAGCAAAGAGTAGGAGTAAACGGGTCATTTTCACAATGGCAAGGCTCAGTGCTGGGACCCCAGCTATTTACAATATACATTAATGATTTGGACGAGGGAATTGAATGCAACATTTCCAAGTTTGCGGATGACACGAAGCTGGGGGGCAATGTTAGCTGTGAGGAGGATGCTAGGAGGCTGCAAGGTGACTTTGATAGGCTGGGTGAGTGGGCAAATGCATGGCAGATGCAGTATAATGTGGATAAATTATAGGTTATTCACTTTGGTGGCAAAAACAGGAAAGTAAACTGTTATCTGAATGGTGGCCGATTAGGAAAAGGGGAGATGCAACGAGACCTGGGTGTCATGGTACACCAGTCATTGAAAGTAGGCATGCAGGTGCAGCAGGCAGTGATGAAAGCGAATGGTATGCTAGCATTCATAGCAAAAGGATTTGAGTATAGGAGCAGGGAGGTTCTATTGTAGTTGTACAGGGTTTTGGTGAGACCACACCTGGAGTATTGCGTACAGTTTTGGTCTCCTAATCTGAGGAAAGACATTCTTGCCATAGAGGGAGTACAGAGAAGGTTCACCAGACTGATTCCTGGGATATCAGGACTTTCATATGAAGAAAGACTGGATAGACTCGGCTTGTACTCGCTAGAATTTAGAAGATTGAGGGGGGATCTTATAGAAACTTACAAAATTCTTAAGGGGTTGGACAGGCTAGATGCAGGAAGATTGTTCCCGATGTTGGGGAAATCCAGAACAAGGGGTCACAGTTTAAGGATAAGGGGGAAATCTTTTAGGACCGAGATGAGAAAAACATTTTTCTTTTTATTTATTTATTTATTTATTAGAAGTAGACATATTATAAAATGTAGTTACATATTATAGTAAAAAAAAAAACTTTTCATATACATCAGTCATACATTATTAAAATTTTCCATTATCAATTACTTCTGCTTCTAGTATTTTTATTTTTTATAGAAAGCGAGAAAAAGAGAGGGTAGAAAGTTACAAATAAAAAAGAAAGCAAAAAAAAAAAAGAAAAAGAAAAACACAACAGAAAAACAAGAGAGGTGGAATGGGTTACCTGTAATACATCAATGGAGATAGGTTCGTAGGTTATAAAGTATAGCTTTTCATCTGTTCCTGAGTTCAAGTTTCAGCTGGGTCCTCGTGCTGTGCCAATCTATCCCTTCAGATAGTTAATGAATGGAGCCCAAATTTTATGGAAAAGATCTTGTTTGTCCATTAAGACAAGTCTAATTCTTTCTAAGTATAGGGTCTCCGACATTTCCGTAATCCACATTTTAATTGTGGGGGTTGTAGGGCCTTTCCAAAATTTTAATATTAATTTTTTTCCGGTTATTATACTGTAATTGAGGAAGTTTCTTTGGTTTGTTGTGAGTGTTAAGCTTTGTTCTGATATTCCAAGTATTATTAATTTTGTGTCTGGGTCCAGTTTTGTATTAATAACTTCTGAAGTTATTTCAAAAATATCTGTCCAGAAATGTTTAAGTTTTATACAGTTTGCAAACGTATGTGTTAAATTAGCCTCTAAATGTAGACATTTATCACAAATAGGAGAGATTTGTGGGAAGATTCTATTTAGTTTTATTTTAGAGAAGTGTAGTCTATGTAAGACCTTGAATTGTATTAATGTATGTCTGGCATTTAATGAACATTGATGTATTTGTTGTAAACTTCGTTTAACCTCGTTATTTAGTAGGGTGTTATAAATATAAGCTATTAGTTTTTCAGTATTAGGATGCTTGTTCAGACATTCATCAAGAATTTCTGATTCCCTATTCCTGTAAACTTGTGTATTAGATTTAACATAATCTCTAATTTGTAGATATCTGAAGAAATTATTTGAGTGCAGTCCATAATTCAGTTGTAACTCTTGAAATGAAAGAAAAGTACCTTTCCCATAAAGATGTCCTATATTTTTGATTCCATGATTTTTCCATTGTGTGAAACCTTTGTCCATAAAGGATGATTTGAATAAAGGATTATTTACAATGGGAAGGCAGAGTGGTATATTATTCAATTTTAAATCTTTTTTTATTTGTTTCCAAATTCGTATTCCACTATGTATTATGGGGTTTTCTTTATAGGTTTTTTTGTGCAGATTTGTGGGGGCAAATATGATCGGTCCAATTTCAAAAGGTAGACAGTCTTCCTTTTCCATCATTAGCCAATCTGGTTGTTGATCCATTTCTTCCAGCCAAAAATTCATGTTTTTAATATGGACTGCCCAAAAATAAAATAAGAAATTTGGCAAAGCCAGACCTCCATTTATCTTTGATTTACATAAATGTTTTTTACTTATTCTATGATTCTTATAATCCCAGACAAAACTTGTAACAATGGAATCGACTTTTTTGAAAAAAGTTTTTGGGATATATATCGGAATTAATTGAAGTAGGTACAGCAGTTGCGGTAAAAAAATCATTTTTATAGCATTAATTCTCCCAAGCATTGAAATGCGGAGTGTTTTCCAGTATTGAATATTCTTATGTAGTTTATTCAGTAAGGGTGGGAAATTTAGTTTAAATAAAGAGGTATATGTCTTAGTTACATAGATTCCTAAGTATTTAAATTTATCTTTAACTATTTTAAAAGGGGATTGTTGTATTGTATGTAAATTGAATTTTGTCATTGGCATGATTTCGCTTTTATTCCAATTGATTCTATATCCCGAAAACTGACCAAATTGAGTTATTAGATTTAATAGGTTTGGAATACTAGTTTCTAATTTTGTAATATATATTAGTATATCATCTGCATATAAGGAGATTTTATTCATTGTGTCTCTAGTATTGTATCCAAATATTCCTGGATGGTTTCTAACGCTTTCTGCTAGGGGTTCGATTGCAAGAGCAAATAATAGTGGGGATAGTGAGCATCCTTGTCTACAGCCTCTAGAGAGATTAAATTTAGTTGATAACATTTTGTTTGTTAATATTCTAGCTGTTGGGTTAGAATATAACAATTTAACCCATGTACAGTACTTCTCTCCTAGTTGAAATTTTTCCATCACCGAAAATAAATATGGCCATTCTACCTGGTCAAATGCTTTTTCAGCATCTAACGAGATAATTGCTAGCTCTGCGTTAGGGATTCTATTGGAGTATATAATATTAAATAATCTTCTCAGATTAAAAAATGAATATCGTTTGGGGATAAACCCTGTTTGGTCGGGATGTATTAATTTGCTGATCACTAAGCTCAATCTATTAGATAGAATCTTAGTTAATATTTTCTGATCAGTATTTAAGAGGGCTATAGCTCTGTATGAACCTGGGTCTTCAAGATCCTTGTCCGTTTTTGGTATAAGTATGATTGTAGATTCATTTAGAGTTTCTGGGAGTTTCTGTTGAGTATATGCGTATTTGTACATTGTCTGTAGGCGTGGGGAAAGCAAATCATAATTTTTTTTATAAAATTCCGAATTTAGACCATCGGGTCCTGCCGACTTTCCGTTTTTTAAGGACTTTATTGATTCTTCAATGTCTTTTATCGTAATTTCAGCCCCTAGCAATTCTCTCTCTTTCTGATCTAGACCCGCAAACTTACAATTCTGTAAAAAATTTTCCATTCCCGTTGATTGTTCTGTTATTTTAGATGAATACAATTTTTGGTAGTATTGTAGAAATCTATCATTAATATCTTTAGGCAGTGTTAATGTTTCTCCCTTATCTGTTCTAATTTTGTATATTGTTTTTTCCCCGTCCAATTTGCGAAGTTGACGCGCTAATAGTTTTTGTGGTTTGTCACCAAATTCAAAATTTAATTGTTTTGTATGTTGATAAAGTTTTATAACTTGGTCTGAATAAATCTTGTTTAATTTATATTTCAATACTGCAATTTTATTGTGTTTTATCGTGGATGGTGCTGCTGCATTTTCTGTGTCTAATTGCTTTATTTCCATTTCCAGTTTCTGTTGTTTGGCCCTATTCTCTTTATTAAAAAATGATTGGGAAGAAATTAATGCTCCTCGTACAAATGCTTTAAATGTTTCCCAAAGAAGGGAGGCAGAGATTTCAGGGCTATCGTTAGCCTCAAAAAACATTTTAATCTGTTTTACTAGATATTCATTACATGACTTATCTTTTAAGATTTGGGGATTAAATCTCCATTGTGACTGTGTCTCTGCCATTCCGTTTACTTTGATCATAAATGTTAATGGGGCGTGGTCTGAGATTATGATGTTATGTGAGTTATTGTGAGTTATAGGTGAATGGGATAAGTTTTGAATCTACTAAAAAATAGTCTATCCTTGAGTAAGTTTTATGTACTGGTGAGTAAAATGAATATTCTCGGCCCGATGGATTTTCAATTCTCCAAACGTCCTTAATATTAGTAGTATTAATGTATGAATTTAAAAATTCACTTGATCGAGATTTTAGTTTTCTTTGAGTTGATGATCTATCCAAACAAGCATCCAATGTACAATTTAAATCTCCACCGATTATTAAGTTTTGTTGTGTACCTTCCGGGATATTGTTAAGAATTCTCTTAAAAAACAGAGGGCTATCAAAATTTGGTCCATACACATTGAGGAGAGTCACCTTTTTTAAGTGTAACTCCCCTATTATTATAATATATCTGCCTTCAATGTCTTCTATCGTTGATATATGTTTAAAGGGTATACCTTTACGAATTAATATTGCAACACCTCTTGATTTATGTGAGAATGAAGAATGGTACGCTTTAGCAATCCATTTTACTTTCAGTCTGTATTGTGCTTCCTTTTTAAGATGTGTCTCCTGGAGGAATATTATATCTGTTTTCAATGATTTTAAATGAGCTAACACTTTGCCTCTCTTGATAGGTTCATTAATTCCCTTAACATTCCAACTACAGAATTTAATTCCCTCACCCCCAATTTTTATATTCATGTCTTGCATCTTGTGATTAAGTGGTAGAGCAGATGATTCAGCACACTCAACCCTACCTTATACTTGAACTTCAGGTAGATGAATTTTAGGTCACGTCTGTTTTCCATCCGAACGTATCTCCTTAAATAAAATATGCAATTCCATTCCAAATACAAAATATAATGTGATATAAGATAAAAAAAGGTGATAGCTAATAGGGTTAGTAAAGTGTGGAAAGTAAAAAAGAAAAGCAACTACAACTACAATTAGTGCAGTTAGTGATAGCCACCCTAATGTGGCTAAGCATCTATGGACTTCCGTAGCTTTTGGTTTATAAAAATACTAGCTCCGTGCTTTCCTTGAAAGGAAAGTTTCCAATTCGATGCATACAATTTGTGGGGGGAAAGAAATATTGATTATATTCCATTAATGGTATAATTAGTAGTCTCAAATTGAAATATTAGTTTTGTATAATATAAACATTTATCAAAGATGAGAAAAACATTTTTCACACAGAGAGTGGTGAATCTCTGGAATTCTCTGCCACAGAAGGTAGTTGAGGCCAGTTCATTGGCTATATTTAAGAGGGAGTTAGATGTGGCCCTTGTGGCTAAAGGGATCAGGGGGTATGGAGAGAAGGCAGGTACAGGTTACTGAGTTGGATGAAGGGCCTGTTAATGTGCTGTACTATGTCAGGCAGCATCTGTGGAGGATAGACACAAAATGCTGGAGTAACTCAGCGGGACAGGCAGTATCTCAGGAGAGAAGGAATGTGTGCCGTTTCCGGTCGAGACACTTGCGAAATAGATAGGTGACTTTATGGGTCAGGACATTTCATCTATGGATTGTCCTTCATTGCACTGTATAATTTTTTGAGGGGAGGGGGTGTGTGGTTTGCACTAGTTTTATGGTTATTAATTTATTGAATAAAAACAAATTAGATATGATGTGCGTGATTTGCAATAATGGACCTGCGTTTTATTGCACAAATGCAGCAAGCATGAATTGTATTGCTTCCACGTCGCGACATACAAACTAAACTCTTTCTGAACTAAAATCCAATCCAGCTGTGAGCTAAAACATAGGCGTCGCCCTCGAGTTCTGTCGCTGAAGGTCATCCCGCCGCCGTTACGTGCTAGGAGACATCTAGAGGGTGGAGGAACAGCGAGGGGCAAGGGGTGTACATAGAGAAAGAAGGGAGGAGCAAGGAAGACAGGAGAGGAGAGGAGAGGGAATAGCATTGGGAAGGACAGAGCAGAGGGATAGAGGTATAGCATTGAGACACAGGGAAGACAGAGTGGGGAAAATAGAGAGACGAAGAGGGGAGATCCTAGCAAGGCAGGAAAATAGGAGGGAAGAACAGAGAAGAACATAAGAGAAGAGGGCAGAGAGAACAGCGAAGAGGTAGCAGAACAGCAGAGAGGGGAAGAGGATAGAGGGGAGGGAGGAACAGCAGAGAGGAAGAGTGGAGAGGGGAAGAGCAGAGAGCAGGAGAGTGAGGGACAGCAGAGAGGAGAGCAGAGAGAGGGATCCGCTGTAATCCCCTGCTAGAGATGGCGGCTCACCGGCTGGTGCTGATCAGACACGGGGAGAGCACTTGGAACGAGGAGAACCGCTTCTGCGGCTGGTTCGATGCCGACCTGTCCCAGACGGGGATGCGGGAGGCGAGCAGGGGGGGCGAGGCTCTGAGCGACGCCGGCTACCAGTTCGACCTGTGTTACACGTCGGTGCTGAAGAGGGCCATCCGCACCCTGTGGGCCGTGCTGGAGGGGCTGGACCAGATGTGGCTGCCTGTGGTGAAGAGCTGGCGGCTCAACGAGAGGCACTACGGGGGACTGACCGGCCTCAACAAGGCGGAGACCGCGGCCAAACACGGGGAGCAGCAGGTCAAGATCTGGAGGAGATCCTTCGATGTTCCCCCTCCTCCCATGGAAGCCGACCACGACTACTATGCCATCATCAGCAAGGTCAAATACATACGCACCTCACTAGAAATATATCTATGTTCAATATAATCAGTGCATACTAACAAATTACATTGATTTAAAAAACAAAACAATTATCAGATTTTTTCTTATCAAATATTAAACATCATTAAACAATATGTCTGCATTATATTCGCCGAGTTTAGTAAAATGCGTCACCTATATTCAGTTATGTCCATACAATAATCTGCATAACAATTTGCACTGATTTTTTAAATCAATTCTTAGATTTTATCCATATCAAATATTAAACATAGTAGCATCTAAAACCATATTTCTGCATGATAAAACGCATCACATATCCAGTTGTATCCATACAATAATCTGTGCATAAAATTTATTTGCGTCGATTTTTTTAAATCAATGATTAGATTTTATCCATGTCAACTATTTAATCATAATAACATCTAAAAGAATATTTATCGCATTACATTTGCTCAGTTAAGTAAAATGCGCCACCTACACTCAGTTGACTTAACTGTACAAATTTAATTCTTGTACATGAAAGATAATAGTTCAATTGCACTTTGGATGTTGGTAAATTCATTAAGCTGCTTGTACATGCTAAATGATGTTTTATTGAATTGTTATCTTTAATGTACAACAATTACATTTGCACAGTTAAGTAAAATGCATCACTAATATTCAGTTATATCCCATAAGAATTGAATTTTTTAACATTGGTGTACTCTGGATGCTGGTCACATTAAATTGTTGGTAGACACAAAATGCTGGAGTTACTCAGCAGCTCAGGCAGCATCTCTGGAGAGAAGGAATGGGTGACGTTGCGAGTCGACACCCTTCTTCAGACTGATCAGCGGGTCAGGCAGCATCATGGAGTTGAGACATACGAGTTCTGATGTCCAGCATCATCTGCTTACGCTGACTTTACCGATGAAGCTCTTTTTCACTGATCAGTCTGAAGAAGGAACTCGATCTGAAACGTCACCCGTTCATTCTCTCCAGAGATGCTGCCCGACCCGCTTAGTTACGCCAGCATTTTGTGTCTACTTTCGATTTAAACCAGCATCTGCAGTTCTTTCCTAAATATTAAATTGTTCATGTATATGGAGAAACGTTGTTTTATTGAATTGATACCTTTCATATACAACAATTATGCATGCACAGTTAAGTAAAATGCAGTAGTTATATCATATAGCAGTGCAATTTTAAAAAATGCATAATTTCCATAGCATTGTAATTTAAAAAAATGATCTACTCTGGATGCTGGTAATATTAAATTGTGCACGTACATGTAGAAATATTGCTGTATTAAATTGATATATTTCATCTACAACAATTATATATGCACAGTTAAGTAAAATACAGTAGTTATATCACAGCATTGCAATTTTTTTAAATTGAACAACTCTGGATATTAGTAACATTAAATTGACCATGTACATGAAGATAATATTGCTTTATTGATAATTTTCAATCAATTCAATAAAATAATATTTCTGCGTGCGCAGCACAATTAAGTAAAATGCATCAGTTATTTCCCGCAATTTAATCAAAAATGATTTGCTTGTACTCTGGATGCTGGTAATATTAAGCTGTGCATGCATTAAATGTATAGGTTAGATTCATAATTATGGATCCACATCAATTTTAATTAAACATCATTATTTTGTTAGTGTGTTAAATCAGTAAATTCATGCAGAAAAAGTGGTAAAAAAAATAAATAGAGGTGGCACAATGGTGCAGCGGTAGAGTTGCTGCCTTACAGCGCCAGAGGCCCAGCTTCGATCCTGACTACGGGTGCTGGCCTCTTCAGAGATGCTGCCTGATCTGCTGCGTTATTACAGGACCTTGTATCTATCTCCTGCGTTTAGAGGTGTCTGCTTGCATCATAATAAGCAAGAGAATCAATGTTCATGCATCAGAGAGCACCTTCACTCAAATGTCAATCAAACGTAAGCATTAATTGTTCAGTACCTCCGTGTATGTATTAACCTGTAAATTATAAACAGACACTGTATTGCAGAAACAGTTTTATATAGCAAAACACACGAGGGGTGATCTTATTGAGGTTACAAAATCATGAGAGGAAAAGATCGGGTATATGCACAGAATTTTGCCCAGAGTAGGGGAATTGAGAACCAGAGGATATAGGTTTAAGGTGAGAGGGAAAATAATTATTAGGAACCTGAGGGGTAACTTTTTTACACAAAGGGTGGCGGGTACATGGAACATGCTGCTGGAGGAAGTAGTTGAGGTTGGAATTATCATTATATTTAAGAGACATTTGGACAGGTATATGGAATGAATAGGTTTAGACTTAGAGGGATATGAGCCATGTGCGGGCAGGCAGGACAAGCATAGATGGGGCATGTTGGTCGGCATGGGCAAGCTGGGTCGAAGGTCCTGTTTCCACACTGCATAACTCTATGACTCCATGAGTCAGGCAGTATCTGTGGAAGGATTGGACAAAGATGCTGTTTCGAGCTGGGACCATTCTTCAGACAGATTCTTCTTCAGACTGATCAGTCTGAAGAAGGTCCTGACTTGAAACTTTACAAGTCCATTCCCTCCATAGATGCTGCCTGAGCCACTGAGTTCCTCCAGCACTTTGTATTTTGCTTATGATTCCAGCAGCTGCAGGTCCTGTGTCCCCATCCACAGATTTATCCACACTATTTATGTACATGCATGAAAACAACAATGAGGTGTCATCTTCATAGCCTCAACATCACCCTCCCATGGGCACAGGAGATAATCTTAGGGTTTGGTGGGAAAATAGATTCTTAAATATATAGAAAAAAATAGTTTGATAGTTAGCTTATTGTCACGTGTACCAGGTACAGTGAAAAGGTTTTTGGTTGCGTGCTATCCAGTCAGTGAAAAGACTATATGATTACAATTAGGCCATCCACAGTGTAGAAAATACAAGATAAAGGATATAGCATTTAGCGCAAAATACGTTCAGTAAAGTCTGCTAAAAGAAAGTCCGAGGGTCTCCAATAAGGTAGATCGTCCACTCTCTAGTTGATAGGATGGTTGAGTTGCCTGATAACAGCTGGGAGGAAACTGTCCCTGAATGTGGAGGTGTGCGTTTTCACACTTCTGTACCTCTTGCATGATGGGAGAAGGAAGAAGAGGGAGTGACCGGGGTGAGTGTTCCTTGATTATGTTGGTGGACTTGCCGAGACAACGTGAAAAGGGATCAAACACACTGATGTGGCCCCTAGGGGTAAAAGATCGAGACAGCAAGTGTAATAGAGCTTCATCGGTAAAGCCAGCCTAAGCAGATGATGCTGGACATCAGAACTCGTATGTCTCAACTCCTTAACCTCCATGATCATCTCCTCAGTAAAAACGGATGAGGAATCATCTAATATATCCCACATCTTCTCTCTGTGTTATGGTGATACAGTGTTAAGAAACTGCAGATACTGGAATCTTGACGAAAAACACAAAGTGCTGGAGTAACTCAGTGGATCAGGCAGCATTTCTGGAGGACGTATGGATGACATTTCCAATCAAGATACTTCTTGATACCACTCTGAAGAGGGGTCCCGGCCCGAAACGTCACCCATTCCTTCTCTCCAGAGATGCTGCCTGTCCCGCTGAGTTTCTTCAGCTTTTTGCGTCTATCTTCGGTTTAAACCAGCATCTGCAGTTCCTTCTTACAGAAGATACTGCTTCAGACTGATTCTAGAGGAGGGAAATAAATCTGGAAGAGAGGAGAGGCAGGACAAAGCATGGCAAGTAATAGGTGGATAGACAAATTAGTAGAGTAACTCAGCGGGTCAGGCAGCATCTCTGGACAAAATGGATGTGTGATGATTTGGATTGGGAACACTCTTCGTACTGTTGTAGTAGATGGTAATAGGCGGACAGTGATGAGGGGTTTTGATAGGCAAAAAAGACACAAATGTTGGAGTAATTTAGCTGGTCAGGCATCATGCCTGGATATAATGGACAGGTGGTGTTTTGGGTTGGGAACCTTCTTCAGACTGATGTGATTGATGGTAATAGGTGGACACAGATGGGGGGGGGGGGGGGTGATCGGCAAACAATACAAAGCGCTGAAGTAATTCAGCAGGTCAGGCAGCATCTCTGGAGAACATTGATAGGTGACGTTTCGGGGCATGACTGTGGTGCTATCCAAGGTGCTGAATACAGAATATCTCATGACGCTAAAGTTTTCCGCTTGATCAAAAAGTAAATCAGGAAAGGTACAGCAATAACGTGCCCGAACCGTGCGTGGTTCTCGAGTCTGAAGTTGTGTCTGAACTTGAGACTGAAGTAATGTCTGTTCTTTCAGGACCGTCGCTACACTGACCTGTCGGAGGAGCAGTTGCCTTCCTGCGAGAGTCTGAAGGACACCATTGCCCGTGCCCTGCCCTTCTGGGAGGAGGAGATCGTGCCGCAGATTAAAGCCGGGAAGCGGGTGCTGATCGCAGCTCACGGCAACAGCCTGCGAGGAATCGTCAAACACCTGGAAGGTGAGTCACGGAGTCGTATAGCATGACAGGCTGTTCGGCCCAACCACTCCATGCTGGCCAACATGTCCCATCTAAGCCAGACCCACCTGCCTGCGTTTGGGTCATATTCCCCTAAACCTTTCCTAACCATGTACCTGTCCAAGTGTCTTTTAAATGCTGACAAAACACTCAGCAGATCAGACAGCATCTTTGGAGAACATGGGAGGTGGCGCTATGGTAACCCTTCTTCAGACTGATTATAGGGTTTCAACCCAAAACATCGCCTATCCATGTTCTCCAGATGAAGGCCAGTATACCAAAAGCCTTCTTGATCATCCTATCTACCTGTGACGCCACTTACAGGGAACAGTGTACCTGCTCGACAACACTTTCAGGGGCCTGCCATTCACTGTGAAAGTCCTGCCCTAGTTTGACTTCCCAAAAATGCAGGGCTTCACACTGGTGCTGGTGCGGTTCTGCACATTAACACATTTTTGCTTACAATTAACTAGCGTTGATGGGTGATCGATGGTCGGCGAGGACATACTACATCTGTGCTGTATCTCTAAACTAAACTAAGGCCATTTATAGTGCATTGAGTGTATGGGTGTTGGATTACGACAAGGACATATTCTCCTTGGAGGAATGCACGATTAGATTAAATAATTATTTAATGAGGATATAAATTGCCTTAAGTCTAGAAGATTAAGCAGTGATCCACCTGAGGTCCTTTGAGGTAACTGAATGATTCAAAAGACATAGACAAACTATTTCCTCTGTGGAGTTTCTTCTAGGACAAGACTGCATCAGCCTGATGTCAGGAGCAATTCCCGGTGCAAAAAATAACAATGAAAATCTATAACTTTCTCCATGTGAAAAGTTCTTAAAGCTCTTTGTAGTTTGCGAGTTGCCGCATTCTTTTCAACCCTTATTCAAGGCCACTGTGCTGGGGACACAAAATGCTGGAGTAACTCAGGCAGCGTAGTGGCGCAGCGGTCGACCCAGGTTGGATCCTGTCTAAAAGTGCTGTCCGTACGGAGTTTGTACGTTCTCCCTGTGACCACGTGTGTTTTCTCTGGATGCTCCGGTTTCCTCGAGCACTCCAAATATGTACATGTTTATAAGTTAATTGGTTACGGTAAAATTATAAATTGTTTCTAGTGTGTATGATAGTGCTAATGTACGGGGTGATCGCTGGTTGGCGTGGACTCAGTTGGCCGAAGGGCCTGTTTCCACACTCTATCCGTATAGACAGCATCCATAGTCAGGATCGAACCCGGGTTTCTGGCACTGTGATGCAGCAACTCTACCGCTGCGCCACCATGCCGCCCCTATGGGACATTTTGAATGCGTGGGGCCGAATGGACTGCTTCCATGCTGTGTGGCTCTAGGGCAGGTTTGGGAAGGTGAATGGAGGGTTGTTCCTGATGCCGTGGTCTTTCCCTTTGATCTGCAGGCATGTCCGAGGAAGCCATCATGGAGCTGAACCTTCCGACGGGAATCCCCATCATGTACGAGCTCGACAAGAACCTGAAGCCAGTCAAGCCCATGCAGTTCCTGGGAGATGAGGAGACCGTGCAGGCAGCCATGGCTGCCGTAGCAGCCCAGGGCAAAGCTAAGAAATGAAGCTCGGCACAGAGAGAGCTGTGTAGAAAGATCAGTAGAACCCCACCGTACAGCTTCTCAAAAATATTCTATAAATGGTTCTGCAAAACCATGAGACCACATAGCTCCTTTGTTTTAGAACACAAAGTGCTGGAGTAATTTGGTGGGTCAGGCAGCACATCTGGAGGACATGGATAGGCAACGTTTTGGGTCAGGACCTATCTTCAGAGTCTGAAGTACACAGATGATAGTGGAGGCCAAGTCATTGGATATTTCTAAAGCAGATGTTGGCAGGTTATTGATTAGGAAAGGCGTCAAAGGTTATGGGGAGAAGGCAGGAAAATGGATCAGCCATGATCGAATGGCAGAGCAGACTCGATGGGCTGAATTGCCTAATTTTGCTCCAATGGTCTTATGGTAATGGATCATATACTCCAAAGATGTTGCCTGACCCGCTTCATTATCCCAGTATTTTGTGTTTTATGCAAGACTCCAGCATCTGCAGTTTCTTATGCCTAGCTCACAGTTGTATTGTCTTGAATCACCATATCCAGTGTTTGGTGAGCTGGCTTGATGTGTCCTCTATGCCCTTTTCCATGTCTTCTCTCTCTCATTTTGGCTTCTCCTCTTTGTCCTCCCTTCTCCTTTGTCTGTTGGAGCATATGACCTGACAGGTATATAAAATTATGAGAGGCATAGATAGGGTAGACTGTCTAAACCTTTTTCCCAACATGGAAACAAATCAAATATTAGAGGGCACAGCTTTAAGGTGAGAGGGGCAAAATTTTAAGGAGATGCATGGGGCAGAGGGAGGTAGGTGCTTGGAACGCACTGCCAGGGGTGGTCATGAAGGCAGATACGATAATGGTGTTTAAGAAGTTTTATATGTACAAAAAATGATCACAAGCTGCATTGAACTTAGAAACATAGAAAATAGGTGCAGGAGTAGGCCATTCGGCCCTTCGAGCCTGCACCGCCATTAGTATGTACAGGCTTGGCCATTTTAATTGTTGGGGCATAAGAACACTTTGGATCAAGATGATGCATCAAGATCGCCAACAAGATCATTAGTCCCGTTCACCTTGACAAGGGAAGAGTAGAGTTGGCACCCGTGCATCGGCGAGAGATGGTGCTGGGGCTTTGACATTGTCCTGCATGAGGTGGGGAATGTTCATCTGTGCTTCTTGGGGCGGCACATTGGCGCAGCGGTAGAGTTGCTGCCTTGCAGCACAGAGACCCAGGTTTGATCTGGACTACAGGCGCTGCGTGTACAGAGTTTGTACGTTTTCCCTGTGGGTATTGTCCAGGTTTTCCAGTTTCCTCCCACACTCCAAAGATGTGCTGATTTGTTGGTTAATTGGCTTAGGTAAAAATTGTCTCTAGTGTGTAGGATAATGCTAGCGTTTGGGGTGATCGCTGGTCGGCACAAACTCGTTGGGCCGAATGGCATGTTTCTGTGCTGCATCTCTAAAGTCTGGTTGCATCTCCTGCTGTAGCTGACTAGGCCTATCTGTGACAGTCAGTCCCTCAAAGTCAAAGTCAAAGGTGAAGTTGTCTTTGGCCATTGGATTGGGGAGTGAGTTGCTGTTGGGGTTGACCATTTTGTGGCGTCGGCGCCTGGCCTCATGTACGGAATTTGCATGCTCTATCTGTGACCGCGTGGATTTCCTCATCATGCTCTGTTTTCCTTCCACATCCCAAAGACGTGCAGGTTTGTAGGTTAATTATCTTCTGCAAATTGTTCATAGTGTGTAGAATAGAACGAGTGTAGTGACTGTTGGTCAGCGAGGACTCGGTGGGCCGAAGGGCCTATTTCCACGCTGTATCTCTAAAAAAAATTAAAACAAATCTGAGATTTTTTGCTTGTGTACAGCAATACTTCACTGAACTATATGCAAAAAATAATAATTTCACTGTACCTGTTCATGTGATAATAAAGAACCATTGTGGACAGGTTACCCGTCTCCGCGGCGGGCGAGCAGGACCTGCTATCGGGGGATAGGCACGGCACCAGTCTGCCACGCGGCACCACCTATTACCTGCCACGTTTTGTCCTGCCCTCCTCTCTTCCAGCTTTCTTCCTGCCTTCCCTCCCGCCGTAGTCAGTCTGAAGAAGGGTCCCGAGCCAAAACGTCACCTTTCCATGTTCTCAAGAAAAACTCCCTGACCTGCTGAGTTACTCCAGCGCTTTGTGTCTTTTTTGTAAACCAGCATCTGCAGTTCCTCGTGTCTCCATATGACACTGCAAATGTGTTGGGTGAAGTTTACAGAGATTTTGCTGGTGGTACCAAGGAATTCCACAAATTCACAACCCTCTGGGTGAAAAAGTTTTTCCTCATCTCAGTTCTAAATGGCCTACCCCTTATTCTTAAACTGTGGCCCCTGGTTCTGGAATCAAAGGTGTCTGAGCGGCAGGGTGGCGCAGCAGTAGAGTTGCTGCCTTATAGCGCCAAAGACCCGGGTTCGATCCTGACTACGGGTGCTGTCTGTATGGAGTTGCATGTTCTTCACCCGTGACCGCGTGCATTTCCTCCGAGATCTTCGGTTTCCTCCCGCACTCCAAAGATGTACAGATATGTAGGTTAATTGGCTTGGTATAAGTGTAAATTATCCCTTCTGCAGGATAGTCCCTAAGGAATAGGAATAGCATTTGGCCATTTGGCCCATCAAGTCTACACCGCCGGTACACAAAATTGCTGGGGAAACTCAGCGGGTGCAGCAGCATCTATGGAGCGAAGGAAATAGGCGACGTTTCGGGCCGAAACCCTTCTTCAGACTCTGAAGAAGGGGTTCGGCCCGAAACGTCGCCTATTTCCTTCGCTCCATAGATGCTGCTGCACCCGCTGAGTTTCCCCAGCAATTTTGTGTACCCTCGATATTCCAGCATCTGCAGTTCCCTTTTGAACATCAAGTCTACACCGCCATTCCTTCGTGGCTGATTTATCTCTCCCTCCTAACCCCATTCTCGTACTTTCGCCCCATAACCTCTGACACCCGGACTAATCAAGAATCTATCTATCTATCTCTGCCTTAAAAATATCCACTGGTCGGCGCTGACTCGGTGCCGAAGGGCCCGTTTCCGCGTTGTATCTCTAAACGAAACAATTAACACATTGGGGTGAAGATAGATAGACAACGTCTCGGGTCGAGACCCTTCTTCAGACGTGATTGGTGGAACCTACAACCTTCCCGAAGCCTATTGGGCACGTGTGGGCGTCAGCACGCATCTGATTGGACGACGCTTACACAGCCTGCCTGTTAATTGGACGAGGCTGGAGGAGTCGGGGAGAGTCCGACGAAGCTGATTGGAGGAGGCTGGGAAACCAGGCGTTCCTGATTGGGGGGGAGGGGGGAGAGACAGACGCAGTTGATTGGTGAGGGCGGAGAATTGCAAGCAGCTAATTGGAGGAGGCAGGAGAGGCAGGCGTCGTTGATTGGAGGACGGCGTTGGGCATTCAGACGCAGCTGATTGGAGGAGGCGGTAGAGTCACGTGAAGCTGCCGGCGGGGCACGAGCGGAGTACGCTTACTTTTCAAACTTGCCCCGAGGAGGGGGAGCAGTGTCCGTGAGCGCGCGGCCGCGGGGAGAAGGGGGGGAGCAGTGTCCGCGAGCGCGCGGCCGCGGGGAGGAGGGGGAAAGCAGTGTCCGTCCATGAGCGCGCGGCCGCGGGCATTGTCACCGTGCGCGGGCACGTTCCCTCAGCAATGTCACCGGATCTGACAGCTGAGGGGGGGATGTGGGGGTAGTCTAGTTGTTCAGGGTGTGGGGGGCAGTTGGGGTCGTGGTGCGGTTTCAACCTTAAGGTCCCGAGGTATAATTGGGGTCCTGTGCTGTGGGGCAGTTTGTATTGAGGGGCATCTGAGGTCCTCTTGGGGTCGTGGTGCCCTGTGGAGCAATTCCAATCAAGGTCCTGTGGGGCACTTGGGGTCCTGAGGGAGAGTAGGGGTTGTGTGGGATAGTTTTTTATTGAGGGGCGTTTGAAGTCCTGAGGTCCTCTGGGGCAGTGGGTGTCGAGGGTTGTGGAGCAGTCGCTGTGGTGGGGTCAGGTGGGCACTTGGCATTGTGTGGTCCTTGGAGTCCTGTTTTGTGAGTCAGTTGGCATCCAGGTGATGCAGGATCTTGTGGGACAGCTAGGCTTGTTGGCGCTTGTGGAACAGCTAGGCTTGTTGGCGCTTGTGAGCAGTAGGGGTCCCAGGGTCAATTAGTATTTTGACCGGTGTTGGGCTGGTGCCATTTGTGGTTATTTGTTCGGCACGCTGGTAACTGGGACCTTGGGTTATTTGGGATCTTGCTGCTGCTGTGTAATTTGTATTTGGGGGTACTGTACTTAGTTCTGGGGTGGCCCTGAGCTCTGTTGGGGTCTCTGTAGTCAGGGTATAGTGGACAGTTACAAAAGGGATAACTGGGCCATTAGTGCTGGAGACGCCCTGTGTGGGTTGTCCTGGAGGACACTGCAGCCATGAAATGTCTCCTGATTGCCAGTGAGAGTGCTCAGGTCCTCTTTTACTGGGCGGACCAAGACTTTGAAGCAAGACTGAGACAACAGTTCGAAGATTTGCCGGAACAACACGGAGAGGTAAAACGGAGGGTGTTGACAATTTGATGAGGGTGTATTTACACTTTAATTACACACATTGTCCATTATTCCTATGTCTATCTGTAGTATTTTCAACCTCCTTCTCCCCGTTCCAGTTCCACTTAGGCTTGAAAGCACGCACCACCAGACTCGGGAACAGCTTCTTTCCCTCTGTTATCAGGCTTCTAAACAGTCAATCCATAACCTAGGGTACTGCCCGATTCACTTTTACCCCCATTGCGGACATTGGACTTTATAATTGGAACTGATGCGCTACAATATTGAGAACTGTATTCTGCACTCTATCTTCTCCAGTGTCTATTGTACTTGAATTTGGTTTGATTGTATCTGCATATGGATTATCTGAAGATAGACACAGAAAGCTGGAGTAACTCAGCGGGCCAGGCAGCATCTCTGGAGAGATCTGATCTGTTTGGGTAGCATGCAAAACAAAGTTGTTCACTGTGTACCTCAATACACATGACAACAATAAGCCTAAACCTCAATCTTGTCACCTAAGCTTGGACCAACTTCACTACAAGGTTGTCAGACTGGGAACGTAGATGTTTCAAGTGAAGACCAAATTTGTTTATTATCCCTGGTGCTTTCCAAAATTGAGTTGAGTCACCTCTGATCTGGGTTGTAGAGAAGGGAATTGTTTATGTTTGCGTATTTTCACCATGATAGTTTTGTACTAATACTTTACAAAAAAAATCTGTCATACAGCAGAGAAACAGCCCTTTGGCCCAACTCATCCATGCTGACGTAAATATCCATTTGCTTGTGTTTGACCCATATCCCTCTAAACCAGGTAGATGGAATTTAAGGGATGAAGAGAGCATGCGCTATCTGTGACAGTACAGTATTAAGGGGCTGAGTGGTCTTCTGTTCCTCCCACTGGCTCTTCCAGTTGTCTCTTGCTACGTCACTGATGTTGCTGTGTGCACTGATGTTCTATTACTAATATGGTGATGAGTTCATAAGTTATAGGAGAAGAAATAGGCCATTCGGCCCATTACTCCGCCATTCAATCATGGCTGATCTATCTTTCCCTCTCAACACCATTCTCCTCATAATCCCTGACTCCCGTACTAATCAAGAATATGTCAATCTCAGCCTTAACATTTTCCATTAACAGCCTCCACAGCCTTCTGTAATAAATTCCACAGATTCACTACCCTCTGACTAAAGAAAATCCTCCTCTTCATTCTAAAGGTACGTCTTTTTATTCTGAGGCTATGGCCTCTGGTCCTAGATTCTCCCACTAATGGAAATATCTTCTCCGCATCCACTCTATCCAGGCCTTTCACCATTCGGTAAGTTTCAAAGTGGTCTCCCCTCATCTTTCTATACTCTGGCCCAGTGCCGTCAAACGTTCATCATATGTTAACCCAATCATTCCTGGAATCATTCTCCTAAACCTCCTCTGGACCAACTCCACCGTCAGCGCATCTTTCCTCAGATATGGGGCCCATAACTGCTCGCATTACTTCAAATATGGAGTGACCAGTTCCTTATAAAGCCTCACGGGATGGGATGGCCAACTCTAGAATTCGACCAATGAACCGTCCAAACTCGGGCAGCTCGGCAAAGACATCTTCTTGCTCGCTTCAATGGATCTGTTTCCCACAGAGCCATTGCTCTTGCTTTAGGTATAATTTTTTTTTCAGAACCAATTTAAGAGATGATTTTGCCAACATTTTATTTTGGAGTGTGAGAAATGTTAGAAATGTGAACCTAATGAACAATCTTGAACAAAAAGGAAAGCACCACATTAACTGTGAGCCCGGCACATTTTTTTGAATGTACGAGGGTGATTGGTGGAATTGGGGGCACAGATGTACAAGTATGTGTAATGTGGATAAAGCGTGCTCTGTGTTTGCAGACTCGTGTCCCGGCCTTCGAGGACAGCATCAACACTCTATTTGCACCACTTCTCATTTCCTGCATCACCCTGAATGAGAAGATCTCTGATACGTACACCTCATTTATCAGTGAGAACAATTACCTCTTCACAGTCCACCAGGTAAGCAGTTCACAACTTCCAATTGTCTGTACACTTTGCTTGGGCAGAATGCTGTGGATTCGGGATCTGTTGGAAGTTACAAGTAAAATATTATTCAACTTGCCCATGCCGACTCTAGTCACACCTTCCTGCATTTGGCACATATCGTTCTAAACCTTCCCTATTCATAACTATTGGATCCATATCTTCGGAACGTTCTATCTAAGAGAATCGTGGGTGTGAAGTTGCAGAAGGCGGAGAGATTTGCGGACCACCGGAGGAGTTGAGAATTTGGGGATTGGGTGAGAAAGTGGAGTTAAAACTGAAGATCAGATCAGGCACAATACTGAACGGTAGAGCGGGTTTGAGAAGTAGCAAAACCATGCTTCTGTGGTTAATCTTCTTAAGAGGTCTTCTTATAACATTTAAACAGAATCCATTTTGAAGCCTTTAGGCTACGATATTCTAGAGCTTCAAAGCAGAAATATTGTCAAATATGTTTAATAAATGGTTGTGCATTCATACAATTCCCTGTGCCCCACCTGGGTGTACACCCATTCACCCCCCCCCCCCCTCCTACATCTCTCTCACTGGCTTTGTATTTTAACCATCTTGTAACCACTTTCCTCCTTACCCACATTATGTATCTGTTACTCCACACTTCCTTGCACTTATAATCTGCTCCACTTTGTAACTTCTCTCAGTCCCAATAAAATTATTTCACACTTGATTTTCTTGGCCTTAACAATCAACGGTGCAATTGAAAAGTTAGTGAATCTCCAGCTAACCAAAGCATTACTTTAACGTAATAAAAAGGAACAGCAGATTCTGGTTTACACCAAAGATAGACAAAAAAATGCTGGAGTAACTCAGCAGGTCAGGCAGCATCTCTTGAGAAAATGGGAAGGTGACATTTTGGGGTGGGAGCCTTCTTCAGACTAAAGGGTCCTAACCCCATATCACTTATCCATTTTCTCTAGATATGTTTCCTGACCCGCTGAGTTACTCCAGGATTTTGTGTCTATCAATGTTATTTAAAGATGAATCGTTACCTGTTTAAAAGATTGAAAGAATCTTTAAGAATAAAGCTCCATCTTTAACCCGAGTTTGGTTTCTTTGGATTTTAGTTTGGTGAGTGCACTTATATCGCAGTGAATGGAGATGGTTCAGAAAATGAGGACGATTTGCGCCGAAAGATATTTGTGCTGAAGAAGATTATTGATTTGCGGTTTGGATTGGTGACTCTGGATGCTGTCATCCTAAAGAAAACGTGCGTAATACTGGTTTTGAGATTATTTCTACTGGTTCAGTATATTTTCCTTCAACTTGCAGATGTTCATTTGTTGCTCTGGTTCAGATAGGTGACATGCATAGGTCTAGCTAGAAAGACAGAGATGTAGCATGAAATTAAACCCAATGGCCCACTAAGTCCACGCTGACCACCAACCACCCATTTACCTGAAACCTACACTAATTAGAACATCAAACATTAAACAGCACAACACAGGAACAAGTCCAACGGCCCACGATGATACCAAGTTAAACTGATCTTGTGTCTGTACATGATCCATATGTCTTCTCTGCACTTCCACGTGCCTATCTAAGAGCCTCTTAAATACCACCGTCACCCTTGGCAGCGGGTTCCCCCGATGGGGATGTCAACAGGTAAGGGGCATGGTCATAGCATAGGGAAATCACAAGAATTGGCAATGGGATATTTCTTCCTGAAGGATTGCATATAGACTCATAGAGTCATACAGGATGGAAACAGGGTCTTCGGCCCAACTTGCCCACGTCGACTCTAGTCACATCAGCCCACATTGGCAGAGGTGCTTCCGTTTTACTAATGCTGCTTAGTGGGCTTGGTATGCCATAAAGACTATATTTGACCCTGTAATCCTTGCATTGATTCCTTCCATAATGTTTCCTACATCCCTTTCAAATGAGCTCTTACCAATACCTCCTCCTACTTTCTCAGGTTGCGGCCCCAAGACACTGAGCAACGGTGCAAGGTATGGAAGATGCTCCAGGGCCTGCTGGTCACTTACAGCCACCTGAGAGAGGAAGACCAAAGTTTCCTTGTCGAGGTGATGCAATGTTACTTGTGCTTGATTATGCTGCCTGCTTTTTCGGGTCACTTTGAAATGTCGATGGTGGGAAGTCTGGTCTGTGTGATGGACTGAGCTACATCCACGTCTTTCTGCTGTTTTCTGGGCAAGAGCTGTTCCCAAAGCAAACTGTTATGCATCCCAATCGTATGTTTTCTATAGTTTATTTACAACGATTACTAAGAGTTGTTGGAAATATACTGAATTTCCTTCATCTTCTAAGTAGAGACGTTGATGTTTGTTCTTGGCCATAGCTTCAACCTGGCTGGTTCAGGACAATTTCTTAGTGATATTTACGCCTAAGAACTTGAGGCTCTCGACCATATCCAACTCGGCACCATTGATGCTGATTGGCGTGTGCACTCCACTTCCGTTCCTGAAGCTTGTCTCTAATCTGCTGCAGTGTGGACCGGTGATATTTAGTTTATTGTCACGTGTACCGAGGTACAGTGAAAATCTTTTTTTTTTTTTTTCTTGCGTGCGATCCAGTCAGCAAAAAGACTATACATGATTACAATCAAGCCTTCCACAGTATACAGATACCGGATAAAAGGAATAATGATAAGATTATCGTGCAAGAGAAAGTCCAGTAAATTCAGATTAAATATATTCCAAGGGTCTCCAATGAGGTAGATGGTAGATCAGGACCACTATCTAGTGGATGGGAGGATGGTTCAGTTGCCTGATAATAGTTCTGAAGACACTGTCCCTAGAGGTGAATGTTTTTGCACTTCTGTACTTCTTGCCCGATGGAAGAGGGGTGAAGAGGGTGAGACTAATCCTTGATTATGTGGGTGGCCTTGCCGAGGCATCGTGAAGTGTAGATGGAGTCAATGGAAGGAGGTTGGTTTGTGTGATGGCTACAAGCATGTAGCTTTTCTACTTGTGAGACATAGAAGAAGCTGAGGTTTCTTCTCTGATTGCCTGAAGCAATTATTAGTGTGCATTTACTGACCCATTTCAGTACGTATGCAATCTTACTCCCGTGACGGTAACTCAACTTTGGTACAGTTAGAAAACAAGGCTTCCCATTCATACTCTGAAGAACTGTCTTGAGCCGAAACATCACCCATTCCTTCTTTCCAGAGATGCTGCCTGTCCCGCTGAGTTACTCCAGCTTTTTGAGTCTATCTTCCCATTCATACAACTCTTCAAATCCTTATGCTGTCCCAAGGCGCTTTATACTCTCTAGAATTTAGGAGATTGAGAGGGGGTCTTATAGAAACTTATAAAATTCTTAAGGGGTTGGACAGGCTAGATGCAGGAAGATTGCTCCCGATGTTGGGGAAGTCCAGGACAAGGGGTCACAGCTTAAGGATAAGGGGGAAATCCTTTAAAACCGAGATGAGAAGAACTTTTTTCACACAGAGAGTGGTGAATCTCTGGAACTCCCTGCCACAGAGGGTAGTCGAGGCCAGTTCATTGGCTATATTTAAGAGGGAGTTAGATGTGGCCCTTGTGGCTAAGGGGATCAGAGGGTATGGTGAGAAGGCAGGTACGGGATACTGAGTTGGATGATCAGCCATGATCATGTTGAATGGCGGTGCAGGCTCGAAGGGCCGAATGGCCTACTCCTGCACCTAATTTCTATGTTTCTATGTTTCTATAGCCATTGAATATCTTTTGAAGTCTGAATATCTTTATAGCCAATTAATATCTTGAAGCTTGAAAGACTTGTAACGTAGTCCTACCGCAGTCAGTAAGTGCATAGTTGGCTTCTACAAATAACAACATGACAATGCAGAATAACAACCCGCTGGAGGAACTCAGCGGTTCTGACAATGTCTGTGGAGGGAAATGGACTGACGTTGTTTTTGATTGGCACCCTTTCTCTGGACTGAAAGAATGGAGGGGAGATAGCCAGTATAAAAGCGGGGCGGGGGGGGGGTGGGGGGGGGGGGTCAGGGGGGGATCAGGCAAGAGATGGCACGTGATGGATCCAAATGAGGTGGGGGGTGGATGGATTAGATGGAGACAGATGACTGTGGCACAGCGGTAGAGCTCCAATATAACAGTGCCAGAAATCCGGGTTCGATCATAACTATGGGGGTTATCTACGCAGTTTGTACGTTCACCATGAGACCTCGTGGGTTTTCTCCAGGTGTTCCGGTTTCCATCTACACTTCAAATACGGGCAGATTTTTAGGTAAATTAGTTTATGTAAATTGTCCCCAGTGTATAGGATAGAACTAGTGGACGAGGTGATTGCTGATCGGCACGGAAGTAGTGGGCCGAAAGGCCTGCTTCCACGCTGTATCTCTAAAGTCTAAAGACTGGAGATAACATCAAAGGTTGGGAGGTGATTGGATGAGATAACCCGTGGCTGCCGATGATGGACTCTGATGGGAAAGGGAGATGTCATTTGGGACAGCGTAAGGTATGTGAGATGGACAGAGAAGGTATGTTTGGGTAATGGGTGGGTGAAGCGAGTGGGGAACAAGCTGGGTGAGGGGATTATTGCAGGGAAAAAGGATCTGGGTGGAAGCAGGTGTCTGAGTTCAGGTTAGTTTATTGACACATGCACCGGGGCACAGTGAAAAGCTATTGTTGCATGCTCTCCAGTCAGCAGAAAGACAATACATGATTATGTGGCGCCACCCGGTGGTTAGGCCACTCTCTATGTGAACCCTCGGCAGTCGGGGGTAGGGTCACGTGACTGGGTAATGGCGGGAAGGAGTCGTCACGAGGTTTAGGGGTGTGCTCTAGTATATATACAGAACCCCGGGTCAACCTTTCCCCACACGCACGTGTGTTGTTCTCTTTGCTTTTACAATAAAGATCTCTGATTCACCACGCGAGGCTTGCTTAATCGTCCGCCATAATTATAATCATGCCATTTATAGTGTATAGATACATGATAAGGGAATAACGTTAGTGCAAGATAAAGCCAGCAAAGTCTGATCAAGGTAAGTCCGCGAGTCACCAAAGAGGTGGATAGTAGTTCAATGTGGTTGGACTTCGGGTGCAGGGAATCGCAGTAAGGACATACCCGAGAGGAGTTTAAGAAGATCATAGTTAAAGTAAAAAATATTGCTGAAGGAATAGAGATTTAAGAGGGTGGAGCGATTGTAATATGTGTTTGTAGGTCTGCTTCTGTGGTAGCACTCAAATAGTCGGCTGGGTTGGGCGCCATCTTGGAAATCACCAAGGGGAAGCAGGTTACTCTAAATTAGAGAATTCAATGTTCATGCGCTTGGTTGAGTGGGAGCAAAGGAGGCCGACATTGAATTTAATTTGGTGCTTTTGTTGTTAGGCAGTGGAGCGTCTGATCCATCCCCAGCTGTGTCAACAATGCATCGAGTTCCTAGACCGATATGTTGTGCAACAGATTAATGGCAGTCTGGAGAGGGCCAATGAAGAGGTGGTGCACACCTTCATCCTGGTGCACACCAAGCTCCTGTCTTTCCTTTCAAGGTGACGTTTGTGACAAATTTACATTTTCTTTTTGTTTTGCTTGTTGTTACCCGATTGCAGTCAATAGCCGCACCATGTACCCTTGCAGAGCCTCCATTTATTCCTCTGACCATTGCTGAAATAACTAATTTTATTTACCTTTTAGCTCTGCCTGCCTGCTTTAGGAATGAATTACTTTCAAGGGTTCCTTGTACTTTTGGTTAGAGATACAGCGCGGAAACAGGCCCTTCGCCCACCAAATCCGCATCCACCAGCGATTGCCCTGTACACTAGCACTATTCTACACACTGGGGGCAATTTACAATTTACAGACACCAATTAACCTACAAACCTGTACATCTTTGGAGTGTGGGAGGAAACCAGAACACCCGGTGAAAACCCACGCGGTCACAGGAAGGACGTATAAACTCCATAGAGACAGCACCCGTAGTCAGGATCGGACTTGGGTCTCTGATGCTGTGTAGCAGCAACTCTACAACTGCGCCAATGTGTACATACCTGATTGCAGTCAATTACCCATGTAGTTTTGCAGAGCCTCCATTTATGCCTTTAATCGTTGCTGAATTGACTAATTTTATTCATCTTTTAGCTGTTTGCCTGCTTTAGGAAAGGATTACTTTCAAGGGTTCCTTCTCCTCGTTACCATCCACTAACTTGTGATCTAAGTGCACCTATGTGGCTGTGTCTGAAGAAATGTCTCGACCCGAAACGTCACCTGTTCCTCTTCTCCAGAGATGCTGTCTGACCTGCTGAGTTACTCCAGCTTTTTGTCCCTATCTTCGTGAGACAATCTAATCCATTGCTGCCTTTCCCTCTGTCACCTTGAAGATGAACCATTTGTATGCATAGTGCAGTGGGAGAGATACCCTGCAGATGAGAACGATCATATAGCACGGCATTGCAGGCTCAAAGGTCATTCCTTTTTCTTTGTCTTTTGTTCTCGAGGCAATCTGAGAAGCTCAGTGTGCATGCTTAAACAATCACACAAGCAAGGATCAGTAACCTGAACTCGTGGGGCGGTAAAGGTGAAAGAAAGAGAATGTTAGCAATTCAATATCAAAGGAAGTCAGTGTTGTAATCTCAGGGTAATCACAAAGTGCGGGAGTAACTCAGCGGGTCAGGCACCATCTCCAGAGAACATGGATAGGTGATATTTCAGATTGGGACCATTCTTCAAACTGATTGTAGTGGGGGGAAGAAGTGAAGAAGGGTCCGGACCCGAAATGTTCTATATCCATGTTCTCCAGAGCTGTTGCATGACCTGCTGATGTACTCCAGCACATTGTGTCTTTTGTGTATTAACCAGCATCTGCAATTACTTGTTTCTACTGATCAATTGTTCAATGATTTGAGGTCCACAGATGTCCAGATTCAAGTCATGCAGTTTAATATTCACTGTGTGTTCACTGTACACTGTTTTTGGATTGAATTCTGTTTTTAATTTGTGTCTCTGTGATGTCTTTATTACTTGTTATATTCCGATTATATGTTTTTATTCCGATTACTATGTAAGGTGTCCTTGAGATGTCTGAAAGGCGCCCATTAAATAAAATTTATTATTATTATTATTATTATTCAACACTGTCATCCCCGCCAGCTTGATCACCAAACTCAGCGGGCTTGGCATCTCCACCTCCCTCTGCAACTGGACACTGGATTTCCTCACCAACAGACCACAGTCTGTTAGGGTCAACAACCTCAACTCCACCACTATAACACTGAACACCGGCGTGCCACAGGGCTGTGTGCTCAGCCCTCTCCTCTACTCCCTCTTCACCCACGACTGCATCCCTAAGTACGGATCCAACGCCATCATTAAGTTTGCTGACGACACCACGGTGGTAGGACTGATCAGTGACAACGATGAGTCAGCCTACCGAGAGGAGGTCCAGCACCTGACAACCTGGTGTGCCAATAATAACCTCGTCCTCAATTCCAAGAAGACGAAGGAACTTATTGTCGACTTCAGGAAGGTCAGAGGGGGCAGACATACCCCCATCCACATAAACGGGACTGAGGTGGAGCGCGTCTCCAGCTACAAATTCCTCGGGGTACACATCTCGGAGGATTTGTCCTGGTCCCTCAACACCTCCAAGCTGATCAAAAAGGCACAGCAGCGCCTTTACTTCCTGAGGAGGCTCAAGAAAGCCCACCTGTCCCCCCAGATCCTGACCAACTTCTACAGGTGTACCATCGAGAGCATCCTGACCGCCTGCTTCACGGTATGGTACAGCAGCTGCACTGTTGCGGACAGGAAGGCACTACAACGGGTGGTGAAAACCGCGCAGCACATCATCGGCGCCCCGCTCCCTGCCATGGATGCCCTCCACCGAAAACGGTGTCTGAAACGAGCTGGGAAGATCATTAAAGACCCCTCCCACCCCAATCATGGACTGTTTGCCCTCCTCCCATCAGGGAGGCGGTACAGGAGCCTCAGGTCTCGTACCAGTAGGATGAGGAACAGCTTCTACAATCATACCGTCGCATTGCTGAACTCGGAGTCCCGCCGATAGATTCCTCCGGTCCCTCCGTCCCCATTGTTTAATTATTCTGCATTTTCTATTGTTCTGTATCCTCTTTTTTTTTTTTTTTTTTTTTTTTTTTTAAATTTCTATATTGCACTACTACGGACTGACGCAAAACTGCATTTCGTTGTACCGATACTCAGTATTTGTGCAATGACATTAAAGTTGAATTGAATTGAATTGAATTGAATTTATACTCTTTACCCCTCTCTATCTCCTTCCACACTTCACCAATAAATGTTGTGTCCCATTTGTTGTCCTGCTGAAATGTTAACTCGATTAAACCAGGAATTTTCTGTCTAAATAGAGGGTAGCTTTAAGGTGAGAGGGGTAAAGTGTAAAGGAGATGTGCGCCGCAAGTTTTCTGGTGAGTGCCTGGAACATGCTGTCGGGGGTGGTGGAGGCAAATACAATAGTGGCCTTTAAGAGATTATTAGATAGGCACGTGGATATGCAGGGATATGGATTATGTGGAGGCACATAAGAATTGGTCTTGGCATTATACTTGGCACAGACATTGTGGGTTGAAGGGCCTGTTGTATGTTCTGTGACAATGGGAGATGACAAGTGCCAAATATTCCATACTAGACATTGCAACTTCTGGTTTGAACATCGTTAAAGTCTGCATGAAGGTGTGACAAGCGCTGTTTGCTGTTTGGATCTTACTTTCAAAAGGTATACCTGGCTATCAATGCATGTTTAGTAATTCAGATTCAGTAAGAATATATACATATTATAATTTATTGGCTTGCTATTGACTGTTGTTTTGCCTCCACAGTCGTAATGCCAGTTCCCTGAGACCTTCAGACTTGCTGTCACTGATTTTGATCGCTCAAGATATGTACCCAAGTGATGATAATCTGGAAGTGCAAACTGACAAGGTAGGACTCCTGATATTGTTAACCGCTTGCAGTTGGACCTCCAGGCGAGTATGAAGCACCACAACAGCATGTGGTTCAGGACCCTGGAGGATCGGCGTCAACACCACAAAATGGTCAATGGTAACATACTCCCCAATCAAACGGCCAGAGACAAACTTCACCCATGGAATCTGTGGGAGGGTCTACCTGTCAGATAGGACTAGTCGGCTACAGCAGGAAACGCAACCACAGAGTAAACATTCTCCTCTCCCAGCAGGACTACTAAAGCCGCACTATCATCTCTAGAGTGGAAAGGAAAGGGCAGAAAAATCAAAAGGGAAAAATAGCAACCTATTTCATGAGAAATAAATCATGAGAGGAATAGATCGGGTAAATGCACAGTGTCTCTTGTCCAGAGTGGGGATATCGAGAACCAGAGGATATGGGTTTAAGGTGAGGGGGGATAGATTTAACTTTAACTGAGGGGTAGCTTTTTCATATAAAGGGTGGTGGGTGCATGGAACGAGGTACCAGAGAAGGTAGTTGAGGCATGTATTATTGCAACATTTACGAAAAATAGGATGGGTTTAGGGGGATATGGGTCAAACGCAGGCAGATGGGACTAGTGTAGATGGGACGATGTGGACGTTGGCCAAAGGGCCTGTTTCCATGCTGTATGACTCTATGGTGCCATGACTCTATTGTATATTCAGATTTTTTTTTTAAGGATATATTCAGCAGGTCAGGCAGCATGTATTCAGACAAAAAGATAATTGACCTGAAGTCTTGTGAAAACAAATGATACGATGCATAAACTTTTGGTTTGGGGGTCTTGAGTTCAAACTCAATTTAGCGGAATGGAATTAAAGTTGCTACTGACTGTTGTTAACTGTTGGAGCCAGATATTTATATTTTTGATTACATGGCCCAGTTTTTGGCAGATTGGGGCTCTGAACAGCACCAATTTGGCTTTCAACTGGTACTCTCTTTTTCTAAAACAGCAAGGTCATTGGTATGGGAAATTATACTGTGATGGGGGATGTGGGAGCAACTGATTTCATGAGCTTTTGGGTGTGTTTAATACTGACACTTAATGAGCAAAATATATAACGTAAGAAAGAGGAGCAAGAGAAAGCCATACTGCATTTCAAGTCAACTTAGTCATTCAATAGAATTTCAACCAAGTCACTGTTATGCACTCCAGTAGCCAAATTGCCCGATTGTTTTAACACAAAGTGCTCAAGTAACTCAGCAGTTCATGCATCTCTGGAGGACATGAATAGATGATGTTTCGCGTCAAGAATAGTCCTGACCCGAAATGTCACATATCCATGTTTTTCAGAGTTGCTGCATGACTTGCTGAGCTACTTCAGCACTTTGTCTACTTTTGTGTATTAACCAGCATTTGCAGCTCCTTATTTCTACTGCTCAATTGTATTGTCATTTAGGGTTCACAATTCCATGCTTTATCATAAACTAGTGAAGAGAAATAACTAGAATGAATGATTCAGGTCAAAGACCTTTCATCAGAAATTGGGGAAGTTAATTTTAACGGAAAGACACAAAGTGCTGGAGTAACTCAGCGGGTCAGGCAACAACCATGGAGAACATGGATAGGTGACATTTCGAGTTGAGATCCTTCTTCAGATTAAAGAATTCCTCTCTAAATGATAGCACCTTAATTTACACATCTGATGCATTGTTCCCACAGGACCTGGAGAAATCCCTAGAGACTGGAGAATTTAATACACCCAAGCTGTCAGCTGCTGCACAAGAGGAAGGTATGTTTAGACCAGCTCAGAACAACTCCAGCATCAGGAGCCCCGCTTTGTCCATTGTGTTGCATTGCTTTACCTTGAGGACCTTCCAACACCACTCCAATTTAATCAAAACCACTCATGGAGTCATACAAAGTAGAAACAGGCCCTTTGGCCCAACTTACCATGCCGACCAAAATCCCCCGTCTACACAAGTCCCACCTGCCTGTGTTTGGACCATATCCCACTAAATCTTTTATATCTGTTCAAACCTGTCCAAATGCCTTTTATATTCCATCTCTCTCTATTCCCTATATGCCCATGTGTTCATCTAAAAACCTCTTAAATGCCACTATTATATCTGCCTCTCCAAGCAGCATGTCCTGGGCACCCACCACCCACTGTGTAAAATAGAAAGCACAGCCCAGCACATCTCCCTTTAAACTTTCCCCCTCTCACCTTAAAGCTATGCCCTCTACCATTTGATATTTCCACCCAGGGGAAAAAAGTACCTGCCTCAACTACCTCCTCCGACAGCTCATTCCATATAGCCACCACCCTTTGTATAAAGAAAAAATTACCCCTCGTCTTCCTATTAAATCTTTCCCCCCTCACCCTAAACCTATGTCCTCTGATTCTCGATTCCCCAGTCTGGGCAAGAGACTGTGTGTTTACCCTATCTATTCCTCTCATGATTTTCTACACCTTTATAAGATCATCCTCCAGCGCTCCGAGGAATAAAGCCATAAGATTTGGTCAACCTCTCCCGATAGCTCTGGGCCTCGAGTCTTGGCAACATCCAAAGTAAATGTTCTCTGCACCCTTTCCAGCTTGACAACATCTTTCATATAACAGGTCAACCAAAACGAGTCCTGGTAAAATCATCATAAAGTCTTCCATTGTGCTACTTTCTTTTCCTGCTCATCTCACAAGGCCATCAGTGGGACAAGTTATTTGACTTGCTGTTGCATGGAATGCAATACTCCACCTCAGCATGTTGTGGAGGGACTGCTTGTTGTGCGATAAATTGTATTGTGTGTTTAATAGATCTTTCTCATACATTGCCTGCATGGTCTTTGTTAAATCTTTAAATATGTACACTGGGTTACGACTGAATAATTGTTTAACGTGAGTTTGACCTTTTTCTCTTTGCCCTCTCTAGGAGGCTCACAGGGATGTAATTTGCACCAGGTCACACAGCCAGCGATAAAGGTAGGCAGTAATAATTTAAGACCTTCCAGCATCCTTCCGGCCCTTTGAGGCAGCAGGTTGCTTGTCTGGTAACATCAAAGGGCTGGATTCTACTACGGGCTATGTTGAGCAACATTTCGCTTCTGTGGGCCTTGGAGTCTTGGAAATGAGAAGGAATTTCTTTAGTCAGAGGGTGGTGAATCTGTGGAATTCATTACTACATGCAGCAGTGGAAGCCAATTCATTGGGTATTTTTAAATTTTAAAGGGGATTTTTGACAGAATCTTGATTAATAAGGGTGTCAAAGGTTATGGGGAGAAGGCAGGAGAATGGGGGTGAGAGGGAAAGATAGATCAGCCATGATTGAATGCCGGAGTAGACTTAATGGGCTGAATGGCCTAAGTCTGTTTAGGAACATAAAGATAGACACAAAAAGCTGGAGTAACTCAGCGGGACAGGCGGCATCTCTAGAGAGAAGCGACGATTCGGGTCGATGCCCTTCTTCAGGGTCTCGACCTGAAAAATCAATCTTTCCTTCTCTCCAGAGATGCTACCTGTCCTGCTGAGTTACTCCAGTTTTTTGTGTCTATCTTTGGGTTTAAACCAGCATCTACAGTTCCTTCTTATACATAAGAACATATGAAGTTCTTTATGACATAGCTAACATTTGCATGTTGTCTTTTTATCTCCAAACTTGCCTTTTCCTTTTTGTTGCATGTTACTTTGTACTTTGGGCACAAAATGATCACGATAATGCTAGTGCTATGTTTTGTGTTTAGGTTGCAGAAGACACAGTGCAGAGTCTCGAATCGTGTCCTTCCAGGGATACTGTCCCACTAAGAGTTTTTCTGGATGCCAGTGTAAAGGATAATTACTGCCCTATGATGCCTCACAACATGTATTGCATGCCCCTTTGGCCCGGGATCTCTCTGGTGCTGCTCACCAAGGTAAGAATAACTTAACGATAATTACGTTTAGTACATATCTTGTGCACTTTTGGGCAATTCCTCTTCGAAACCATGACTTCGGCCATAAATTCTTCCATCATGTTTGAGTTACTGAAGCTGCAAATAGTTTAGTTTACCTCCTGATCATGACAGTTAACTATATTTAGATGTTGTGATTTTGTGTATTACTTGTCACAGGTTCACTAATTTAAATTTAGTTTGGTTCATTTTTGTCACATGTCTCTTCTTCTTCTTGTCGAGTCCACACACAAGATTAGAAGATGTTCAGTCAGAGCTGAACACACTTCTCGGCATCTTCATACAATGGTGTCTGTCATGCTTCTTGTGCGTGGTGGTGGAAAGATTGGTGAAAACAGGGCCACGACGTGAACGTTCTTTCCTTGACCCCGTCACATGTACCGAGGTAAAGTGAAAAGTTTTTTGTTGCGTGCTATGCAGTCAGCAAAAAAACTATACATGATTACAATCAAGCCGCCCTCAGTGTATAGATGGGGTGGGAGATTGCAACCTTCACGTGGTCCGCCCTGTTTTGACGAATGAAATCTACCCGGCGTGCACAATTAATAGAACAAGTTGTCCTACAACTTTAGGCTGTGCACGCCATACGCAAGAAGAAGGAGTGTATAGATACAGGATAGAGGGTATAATGTTTACTGCAAAGTAAAGTCCGATTTAAGATAGTCCAAGGGTCTCCAATGAGGTAGATGGTAGGTCAGGATTGCTCGTTAGTTGATGATACGATGGTTCAGTTGCCTAATAACAGCTGGGAAGAAACTGTCCTTGAATGTGGAGGTGTGCTTTACACTTCTGTGCCTCTTGCCTGGTGGGAGCAGCAGGCGTGACCAGGGTGAGACTGGCCCTTGATTGCCGAGACAGAGTGAGGTGTAGATGGAGTCGATGCAAGGGGGATTTGTCTTGTTTGATGGACAGGGAACATAGCTGTTGAATGGTAGTGCAGGTTTGATAGACCCTGTCTTGATCTAAAGCACAACAATTGCAGCTTCTGAAACTCAAACATGGTGGCAGAATCCTGCTCCTATTTTACTTTAGACTTTAGAGGTACAGTGTGTAAACAGACCCTTCAGTGTACGGGGTCAACCAGTGATCACCCCGTACACGAGCACTATCCTACACATGAGGGACAATTTACAATTTTTACTGAAGCCAATTAACCTACAAACCTGCACTTCCTTGGAGTGTGGGAAGAAACCGGAGCACCCACAGAAAACACACACATGGTTTCAGAACGTACAAACTCTGTACAGACAACATCCATAGTCAGGATCGAACCCGGCTCAATGACGCTGTAAGGCAGCAATGCTACCGCTGCGCCACCGTACTGCCAGGGTCAAAGCAGAGCATTCTGCAAGGGTTGGATAAAATCTCAGAACTTATTCACCTTATTTCCAGCCTTTCAATAATTTACATACTGCGGCACTGCGGCAGGTGTGTAAGATAGTGTTGGCACAAACTTGGTGGGTTGTAGGACCTGTTTCCATGCTGTATCTCTAAAGTCTAAAGTAGGGTGAATGTGTTCCGAGATTGTATCCAACCCTTGCAGAAGGCTGTACTTGGAGCCTTTCACAACTTTAACCTCATGTTGTTGTGACTACTAAGAAGTGCATTTGATTTCTTTACTGGCAGGTTCCTAACAGTCAGGTTGCAGTGTCTTTATATCACCTCCTGGATGCATTTACTGTGATTGAGGCCAGACTGAGTGAAGGACAGGAGCTCGGACACTCTTCCCATACCCATCCCAACATGTCAGACCTAAAGCAAAAGATGGATAAATTCATAAAAGCTATTGGAGTCCTAAAGCAACAGGTAATAAGGTGATGACTTGTTATTGATAAAACCTGATGCTGAATCTTGAATCAAAGTGCAGACCTTGCTTAGAATGTAGGAAGGTAGTCCAACTAAATCACAAGTAGAGGTCAAAAAACTCCAAATAGAAGTTTTAAAAGTCTACAAAGTAGAGAAAAAGTATTTAAATGAAGGTTTCTATAATGTTCAGATCCAACAGATAAAATCATTGAAGGACACAAAGTGCTTGGGTAACTCAGCAGGTCAGGCAGCTTCTCTGGAGAACATGGATAGTTGACCTTACGTCACGGGACCCTTCTTCAGACTGATTGTGGGGCTGGGGAGCGGGGGGTGTGGGGGTGCAGATTACCCAGCATCTGCAGTTAGGACTTTAGAGATACAGCGCAGAAACAGGCTCTTCAGCCCACTGAGTGTGCCGATCAGGGACTACCCCATACACTGGCATTATCCTACACACTAGGGACAATTTACAATTTTACAGAAGCCAATAAACCTACAAACCTGCACGTCTTTGGAGTGTGGGAGGAAACCGGAGCACCTGGAGAAATCCCACGTGGTCACAGGGAGAACGTGCAAACTCTGTACAGACTGCACCCGTAGTCGGGATCGAACGCGGGTCTCTGATGCTGTAAGGGAGCAACTCTATTGCTGCTCTACTGTGTCGCCTCTGTGACTGTACAAGTTCAACCAAGTTCCTCCTACCTCGACTCAGGGACCCCAACAGTCCTTTCAGGTTAGGCAGAGGTTCACTTGGACCTCCTCCAACCTCATCTACTGTGTCCGTTGTTCAAGCTGTGGACTCTTATATATCGGCGAGACCAAACGTAGACTGGGCGATTGTTTAGCTGAACACCTTCGCTGTCCTTTCTGGCCTGGGCCTCCTCCATTGTCATCATCATCAACAGCACCTCATATTTCGCTTGGGCAGCTTACAAGCCAGCAGTATGAATATTGGAGATGTCGTCATTCTTTATGAAACAGGGGTTCCCCACTTCCATTACAGATGAGGTTCTCACTAGGGTTTCCTCGATATCCCGCAGCTCCGCTCTTGCTCCCCCTCCCCCCCATTCGTAACAAGGATTGAGTCCCCCTTGTCCTATAGACTAGTAAGCAGCTGTGGGTCATAGGCAGTGAGCCAACGCTGTTCGATTCAAGCTTGGGTTTTTGCTATTCTATCCGAAGTAATAAATAATAAACAAATATGTTTTTTTGGTTACTGCAGTTGCAATCTGCCTGGGTGGACTTCAAGAGCAAAGCATTTTCTAAAGTCAACGCTGGAAATCCTCCAGAGTAAGAAAACTTTCTTTAGTTTTGAGACAAAGCGCGGAAATAGGCCCTTCAGCCCACTGAGTTCATGCTGACCAGCGATCCCGGTGCACTAGTTCTATCCTACACACTAGGAACAATTTACAGTGGCCAATTAGCCGACAAACCTGTACGTCTTTGGAATGTGGGAGGAAACTGGAGCACCCGGAGAAAACCCACGTAGTGACATGGAGAACATGCAAACTCTGTACAGACAGCACCTGTAGTCAGGATCGAACCTCTGGCGCTGTGAGGCAGTAACTGTTACGCTGCGCTCGCGTGCCGAGCTCATCAAGATCTTTTTTAATTGAATTCCTCCGCCGTGTATAAAAATACTAAGTGCCGTGAAAATTATATTACTGAAACTTTGGAATGCAAAAATTAGTTTTATTCTATGTATTCCAACAAAAGTTGAGTTTATTATTGTCACATGCATTGAGGTACAGTGAATAGCTTATGTGCTACAGTGTAACATTCTGTCTTGATTTATTTTGTTCCAGTTTGTTGCAGGCCTGTCGGAATGTGAAGAGCCGGCTGTGTTTGGTTTATCAACATTACTTCCTGTTAAAACCTGCAGGGCATTCTCAACACTTGACTATCGACTTGCAGACCAAGACGCAAAAAAATGTCCAGTATGTATTATTGTTAGGCAGATATATGTAGTGGATTTGCCATATTTTGTATATGGATCACTCAGATCACGTTGTAATGACAGTCCACCCTCATTATAACAGACCTCTTTATAACGTATTTCAGTTATAGCGGACTCTCTTTAAGAAAACAGGCTGCTAGTTACATTGCTGAGGCTATTGAGAGTGACAAGGCATGGAGAGTGACAAGAAATTTATTAGATTAACATTTAAATCTATTAATCAATGCTTCAGCCTTTAGTATTTTTAACTTGCAGAAATAAAATTAGATTTTTAGCTGTATAAAAAATACTTGGTATGTGGAAATAACCTGTTGTCTCACAGAGAGACCACTACGTGGTTGGAGCGAATTCCTTACTGGGTTATTACAGATACCGCTACCACCCCCTCCCCACTTCCCCTCTGTTATAACAAGGGTTTACTATACTTCTGTACTTCTTTGTAATTGCAAGCGCATGGAAAAAGGCCCTTCGGCTCAAGTCTTCCATGCTGATCCCCAAGATGCCCCATTTAAGCTGGCTTCATTTGCCTGCATTTGGGCCATTTCCCTCTGGACCGTTGCTATCCATGTACCTGTCCAAGTGTCTTTAAGCATGTTCAATAAAAGCTTGTAATGCAATCATCTTGCAGATAATACTGAAAAATCAGCAGAAATCAGCATAAAAGAATAATTCAGAGATGTTGGCAGTGCAGAACAGATGAATATAAAAGCAACATAGCTGTGGTTGCAGCAAATCTGAAATAAAAACTGAAATTGCTGTAAATACTTTTCAGGTTGATGCGTTTGCTAATTCACTCTTTTTAGACGGAGCTGAATTGCTGAATATTTATAGATTCTTCTGCTTTAAGTACAGATCAATGACTGACAAAAAAACTATTTCCACACATTAACCTTCAGGGTATTGGTCAGGGTATTGAGTTATCACCCAGCTATAGGAAAGATATTGTTAAACTGGAAAGAGTGCAGAGAAGAGTACAAGAAACGTGCCAGGACTTGAGGGTCTGAGTTATAGGGAGAGGTTGGGCAGGCCAGGACATTATTCCTTGGAGCGCAGGAGGATGAGGGGTGATCTTATAGGTATGTACAAGATGAGGGGAATAGATAGGATAAATGCATAGTCTTTTACACAGAGTAGGGGAATCAAAAATCAGAGGACATAGGTTTACGATGAAAGGGGAAAGATGCAATAGGAACCCGAGGGACAATTTTTTCACACAAAGGGTGGTGGGTATATGGAACGAGCTGCTAGAGGAGCTACTTGAGACAGGTATTATAACAACATTGAAAAGACATTTGGACAGGTACATGGATAGGAAAGGTTTAGAAGAATATTGGCCAAAGGAGGGCAGGTGGGACCAGTGAGGATGGGGCATGTTGGTCGGCATGGACGGGCAGGGCTGAAGGGACTGTTTCCATTTTGTCTGACTCTATGACTCTACTTGGGTCACAGTTTGACAGACCTTGCATATTAACTAATGTGTGTGTATATGTAGACTAGATACAGTGAGACACCGTTCTAAGCCAAATGTATATCAATGTTGCAGTGGTATTTTTTTCTTTTGTAGGGAGAAGCTGATGGACTGGAAGGATTTCCTTTTGGTAAAAAGCAAGCGGAACACTACCATGATCTCATATCCTTATTATCTATTAGAGATGAATTGTTGACAATCAAAATTCTGCAGATGCTGGAAGTCTAAAATAAAAACAAATTGCTGTTTTTATTCCGCTTGTCAGGCAGCACTGTGCAGACAGAGGGAGAAATAGATTTAACATTCAGTGTTATTGCTTGATTGATGGTAATCTTTATATCCAACGTTCCATAAGTCCTGCATTGTGATTCCTATTATTTGTCCTTGACTTTGATTATACCTATCTCCAAGACTTCCCTGGACTGATCCATTTCATTTATGTGGATAGGACAGTGGGCCACATGATTGCACCTTCTTTAAGCACATCCAAAAAATCTACAGAGCTGGGGAAAGGGCCACTAGCTGCATTCTTAAAAAACAAGGTACAGTAAAACTCCGATAATCGGGCACCTTCAGCACTTTGCTGGCATGGGACTGGCAGATTTTCCGGGCTATTGGATACTATTTCTATCAGTACACATTGTTAAATTAGTTTTAGTTTTTTATGGCCGGCACAGTGGTGCAGCGGTAGAGTTGCTGCCTTACAGCGCCAGAGATCCGGGTGCGATCCTTACTATACAGAGTTTGTACGTTCTCCCCTTGACCGTGTGGGTTTTCTCTGGATGCTCCAGAGTCTCAAAATCTCTGAAAGTATCTTCACCAAAAGTGCTGTAGCAACTCAAGAAGACAGCTCACCACCAAGCTCTCACAGACAATTAGAGATGAGCAATAAATGCTACAGCTGACTGAACTGCTCTCTCGCCAGTTAGTGTGGTCCTGACCTCCCATCTACCTCATTGGGGGACCTTTCAACTCTCTTCAATTGGGCTTTATCTTGCACTAAACATTATTCCCTTTATGCTGTATCTGTACACTGTGGACAGCTTGATAGTCATCATGTATAGTCTTTTCATTGATTGGATAGCATGCAACAAAAAAGATCTTCACTGCACTTTGGTACATGTGACAACAGAACACTAAACAAAACTAAAATGCTGTCCTTGTCAGCGAGGCACAGAGCCTGAAAATGCATCTCGCATAGGAAAAATGTATGATCCTGTATACCTTTCAACCTACATTGCTCCAAGGGGAAGAAAACGCCCAGCCTCTCCATTCTTGCCTTCAAGCTGAAATCCTTTATGCCTCTCAAAGTTCTAGTCCATCTTTTCTGTACACCTACGTTTTCTAAAGTGCGTCAGACAGAATTGAATGCAAAAATCCTGTTGTGGGCAAACCAGTGTTTTTGAGGTTATTTCCCTGTTTTTTCACCACTCTGCTCCAAGGAATTGGACACTCATCGCTTGACTGGATACTTATCCTTATTCAGGGTTGGACGTGGACACAAGTCTCCAGCATTGAGGGGCTGATGTCTTAACTCGCTGCCTCACCCAATTTTCAGAAGATAATTCTGGGCACTCGATTTTCAAATTGTTAAATATATAGATATAATTTAATAACTAAATTAGGCAGTCTGGCCATTAGACAACATAAGCAGTTCATAGGAAACAATTTGCCACAGACACCAACAGCAAGGAACGATAGGCGTATCAGCACCTTTTTGACTACAATAAAGCACTGGTCCTGAGTATTTTTGCCCCATATTGAGGCCATTACTTCATTACAGTTGTGATACAAATTGCTCCCCTTTTACATAATAATAGTCTGGGTGAATATATTCCTCCGACCAATACATATCAAATCTAAATGTGGTTTACTAGTTTTTTCATTGCTTTACGTAGGGTTATACAGGCATATTTTTAACTGAAGATCTTCTACTACTGCTAGGTGTGGTCTCTTGTTGGTATGGGCCAGAGATACTTGCAGAAGGGGTATACCACCCTGACATTCCGTGATGGGGATTACTACTGCTGCTATTTTCTCTGGTTTGAGAATGAAGTTGTGAGTATGTTTTATTTTCAATTAGTGTTTCAAAGAACGAGGGAATAACCCATAAAAAATGCAATATATAATAAGCAAGCATACAGTTCTTTCTGAGCTGTCTAATTCTACCTTTCATGGAGGAAGGAAACACTTTCGACTGGCATTGTTCCTCAGCGAAAAGTAATATATTTTTGAGCTGGAAAAGATGCAGAGATGATTTACGAGGATGTTGCCAGGACTTGAGGACTTGAGCAATAGGGAGTAGTGGGGCAGGCTCGGACTTTATTCTTTGGAACACAGGAGACTGAGGGGTGATATTATTGAGATGTACAAAGTCTTGAGGAGAATAGAGAGGGTAAATGCACAGTCTGTTATCCAGGGGAAGGGAATCAAGAACCAGGTGACATAGATTAAAGGTGAGAGGGAAAATACTTAATAGGAAGCTGAGGGGAAACCTTTTCACTCAGAATGTAGTGTATGTATATAATGAGTAGCAGGGACTATAGTTGAGGCAGGGACTATAGCAGCATTTAAAAGATACTTGAATAGGCACATGGATAGGAAAGGTTTAGAGGGATATGGGTCAAGTGGGACTAGTGTTGATGGGGCTTCTTGGTGGGGGTGGGGATGTTGGGTCAATGAGCATGTTTCCATTCTGTATGACTGACTAGGACTATCGCAATTTCAAGAAGGATCTTATTTGACTTTGAACAAATATCTAAGCATTCCTCCTTGTGTGTGGAATTTATATTGCATGGTGTTTATATGAGAGAGCCCTAATTTGTAATGATCTACTCACAGAAAGGTCACAATGCTGCTTCCACCAGCCCTTCTAGAATTCCTTCCTGTTCACCGTCATTAATATATAATAGAAAGGGTTAGTGCTAGTGCAGATCCCGGAGAAATGCCGCGGTAAACTTCCCACCATCTGAGCAATAACTATTCATTACTGTTCCCTTTCCTGCTATTTAAACACATTCCTATCCTTGCCGCTTCTACCCCTCGAACTACATGACAAGGTTTATTGCTTAACACGCGATCAAATGTAATTTGAACGTCCATTTACACATTTCCTTATCAATCATCCGTAACATCGTCAAAAAAACTATCTCGTGAGTGAAGCCTGATTTGCCTTCAACAAATCACTGCCATTTTTCATTATGCAATTTGCATTTGCCCAGGAGATCCCCAATGTCGTCCCTGTTTAGTGTAACCTCGCAACTTAAGAATACCCGTTTGCTCCTCCTCTCGCCACGTACCCACTCACGTTCACACCACAAGCTCGCTCCCCTCGTGACATATCCTTGCCCTTCCCAACAGATAGTTGCACCAGCAATTCTCCCACCATGTTCGGTTTGTTTGTGTGTCCACTGTAAACCTATCGTACAAATTCTTGCACTCTTGTTTATTAGGGATACAAGTTACCGGTCATAGAGCTGCCAGTGCTGTCCGATGACTCTGCTCCCATTGGGATGTTGACCGGAGATTATTACAGGTAAAACCTTGTTTAGTTCTAAAGTTGGGGTGTTGGGGCAGGGTGGAAAATCTGAAGCAGTCTTGCATTAATGTAGAAACAAAGAACTGCAAACGTTGGTTTATAGCGAAGATAGACACAAAGTGCTGGAGTAACTCAGCGGGTCAGGCAACATCCCTGGAACAAAATGATAGGTGATGTTTTGGGTTGGGACCCTTCTTCAGACTTAAAGTGATTGGTGACATTTCAGGTTGGGATTCTTCTTCACACTGAAAGTGATAGATGGCGTTTCATGTCGGGACCCTTCTTGAGAATGAAAGTGATAGGTAACATTTTGGGTGGGCACCCTTCATCAAACTGAAAGTGGCAGATGTTTCGTGCAAGACTTTCAGTCTGAAGAACGGTCCTAACCTTAAACGACACTTAGCGGTACCTATTTTCTCCAGAGATGCTGCCTTACCCTCTAAGTTCCTCCAGCAGTTTGTGTCTATCTAAGTATTAATGGACCATCATTTATATTTAGATGTAAAGTGCCATGCTAGTAAACATTAACCTAATGTACATGTGTAGTGACAAAAGTGCAGCGTTCCAGACCAGTACATGAAAACGTTTAACAGTGTTATTTAAATTGTGCTTCTGAGCTGCAAGCTGAGGCTGAAAGCCTGGGACTCTTTAGTCAAGAGAAATGGTCATGTTTAAGTATCTACAAGTATTAAGGGATAAATGTGAATTGTCACATTATATTCAGTTCCTGGGGTTATGGGCTCAAGAATTTGGAGTTTAGTTTAGTTTAGAGATACAGTGTGGAAACAGGCCCTTCGGCCCGCTGAGTCTGCACCGACCAGTGATCACCCATACGCTAGTTCCATACCAGTGAACCCTCGTGAAGAAGGAATCCAACCCAAAATATCATGAATTTTCGCCAGAGATGCTGCCTGACCTGCTGAGTTACTCCAGCACTTTTGTGTCCATCACTAGTTCTACACACTAGGGACAATTTACAGAAGCCAATTAACCCCTAAACTTGCACGTCTTTGGGATGTGAGAGGAAACTGGAACACCAGAGGAAACCCACACAGTCACAGGGCAATGCACAAACTCCATACAGACAGCGGCCATAGTCAGAATCAAACTTGGGACTATGGCGCTATAAGGCGGCAACTTTACTGTTGCACCAAGGTGCTGCCCCAAAAAATGAAAAGGTAATTTGTAGACGTTATTTTAAAAAAAATTCATTCCCAGAGATCAGCAGCTCTACGGGGGTGAGGATTTATGCCCATCTCTAATTACAGCTACAGTGAAGGTCGTGCTTGACTGATTCAATCTTCAGTCGATAGTCAATCACAGTGGCATGGCACTGCAAATTTAGAGCATAACAGTGGATTGCTCTTTGGTTTGAATTCTGTAACAACGTCTTTTCATGTTGGGCTTCTGATGAGTTCAGTTTAGTTTAAAGATACAATGTGGAAAAAGGCCCTTTGGCCCACTAAGTCCACACTGACCAGCGATCCCCGTACACTAGCACTCTCCTACACACTAGGGACATTTTACAATTTTTACTGGTCAATTAACTTACAAACCTGCATGTCTTTGAAATATGGGAGATACCAGGAGAAAACCCTCATGGTCAAAGTTAGAATGGACAAACTCCGTACAGACAGAACCCTTAGACAGGATTGAACCGGGGTCTCTGCAAGGCTATGTAAAGCTGCAGTTCTACCGCTGTGCCACCGTGCTGCCAAATTTGTCCAAGAATAGTAGCTTTAATTTTTGAACTGACAAAGAAATTTGTAGATTGAATAAAGTAAACGATCAAGTAAAGGTCACAGATCAAATATTCAAACGGCTAGTTCACACCTAGTAGTTTAACAATTTATTTGTGGGGTAGTTTTTGACATGTTTTATTACCTCAGTTAAAAAATGCACTGCTTCACTATATTTTTTCCACATAGACTGGCTTCTATGTTAGTGTGACCTTGTAAAATGGCGATACAGGTGCACAACCTTTTATCCGAAAGCCTTGGGACCAGACACTTTTCGTAATTCGGAATTTGTCGGTCTTCGGAATGGAATTTTTTTTGCGTAGATTTTAATGGCTGGCTCAGTGGTAGAGTGCTCGGCTCATATCCGCAAGGTCGCGAGTTTGCGCCTTGATCCCGGCAGTTCCTCGGTCGCGAGTTTGAGTCTTCAATGTAGTTTTTTCTTGCAGAATAAATGTCTGTATGAAATGCAGTGTGTTGAATGAATTCCTGAATTTATAAATGTGACCGCAGCATTGAATCACCTCTCGCACTCATGTCACCCTAGCGGGGCTACATGCCCTTAGGCGGCCTAAGGCGACATTTTCACACTCTTATATCCGTGTGCAGCAGAGGCGACGTGCGTTTGGCGCCAAACGTGAGCTTTGGTGTGCAGACGACATCCTGGAAAAAATGTCCGGTTTCTTCCAGGTAGGCGATATACCCTCCCGGGCAATATACCCTCCACTTCTCTTTGATGAAGGGGATTTAGTTCCCCTTTCTTCCAGGACCGACCGGAGGTTCCGCTGTCACCTCTGCGGGCCACCCTCGGTGAACGCTCACTCAACTTTGTCTTGGGATTCCTACTCTCCCGCGCAATGTACCCTCCACTTCTCTTTTATGAATGGGGATTTAGTTCCCCTTTCTTCGAGGACCGACCGGAGGTTCCGCTGTCACCTCTGCGGGCCGCCCTCGGTGAACGTCCTGTCTCCCTGTCCCTGGGATAGCAGGGGGCGATCAAACAGCACAATACCCCCCTCCCCCTCCAACTCCAGAGGAATCCGCTCCCCGATGGGCCGCTACGGCGACAAGTGGCAGTTCCCCCACAGCCCGAGCTGCGCGACCCCAAGAACAAGACGTACCTTGCACACCATCAGCTTCTGTCCCTACGGGGAGCGTGTTCCTCTGGAGTTGGAGCGGGGCTGGGCTGGAGTTGCTGATCTGGGATCTCCGTGCTTGCAGTGGGCCTGGGGGTCGGTGTCCCGATGAGGGGGCTGTGGGCGAACTGCCACTTGTCGCCGTAGCGGCCCATCGGGGAGCGGCTTCTGGTGGTCCTGATGTCTCCGGCCAGTTTGCAGTTTTCCTCTGGAGTTGGAACGGGTCTGGGCTGCTGCTGGCTGTGGGTCTCTGGGATCTCCGCGCTTGCAGTGGGCCTGGGGGTCGGTGTCCCGTTGGTCCTGACGTCTCCGGTGATTGGCACTGACCTGCTAGCATCGCCGACACGAAGACCGTGCATAGCCCCCGCGCCGGTGCAATGGGCGGGGAGCTGGAGAGGGGAGGGAAGGGGTCACACACATGGCCGGGAAGCAGAGGGGTGTAGGTGGGGTGAAACTGAAGGCAGCGACAATCTGCTGCTGCCGCCTGCCCGCTGAGTTAAAAAGTTCCCACGCAAGACTCACGATACACTATGTATCGTGCTACCGTGGGAACTTTTTAACTCAGCGGGCAGGCAGCAGCATATTGTTAATTATTAACCCTCCCGCGCAATATACCCTCACCTTCTCTTTTATGAATGGGGATTTAGTTCCCCTTTCTTCGAGGACCGACCGGAGGTTCCGCTGTCACCTCTGCGGGCCGCCCTCGGTGAACGTTTTCAAGGACCTTTCTTCAAGGACCGAAAAAATGTCCGCTATTCGGAGGTTTTCGTTATTTGGATCTTCGGATAAAAGGTTGTGCACCTGTAGTAAATATTATTTTACTATGTAGGAGTGATTGAACCCAGTGATCCCTCTTCTCCCCAGGAAACTATTGCGATACTACGGCAAGAACCACAGCTTGGAAATGATAAAGTGCTTCGAGCTGTTCACCATCCACTTTGGGGTCATACCCGTGGATTTTATCGTTCAGCAATGCTGTGATCTGGCACGCAGGTTGTGGGAGCCCTCTCGCATCCCCCTCTTCTGAAACAAGACCAACATTGGAAATCCAGAGAATGTTTTTTCTTTGTGGAGAATGGATGTTAGTGGTGAGGACTAGCCTGCTGAAGTTTTGCTTTTCAAGATACAGCATATAAGCAGGCCCTTCAACCCACCGAGTCCGAGCCGACCATCCATCACCCATTTATGCTAGTTCTATGTTATTCCACTTTCTCATCCACTCTCGACTCCAAACCAGCGATCCCTATACTAGCACTATCCTACACACTTTACAGAAGCCGATTAACCTACAAATCTTTTGAATGCGGGAGGAAACTGGAGCACGTGGAGAAAATCCATGCAGTCACAGGGAGAACGTGCAAACTCCCCACAGACAGCACCCGAGGTCAGGATCGTACCGAGATCTCTGGCGCAGAAAGGGAGCAGCTCTACTGCTGCTCCACTGTGCAGCTGAAAAATTGCCTTTGTTTGAAATGGCTGGATATTTGAATTGTGAGCCACAACTGAACCATAATGAACAGATGATTTTGATAAAAATCCACGTTGCATATAAATCTTGTCCTTGGTCTGTCAAACCTGAAGATAAAGTTACATTTGGCTGCCCTGCCTCTGTCACGAGATGGTTATGAACAATAATGTCCGTTGGAGTTCCTCTCTGGTAATGGTGTTTCAAAACTTTGTTTCCTTGCATCTTTAGAGCATAGGATTGATGGAAACCAGAACAAATTGAACTGATTTCTCCCAGGATCACACAATCCAGTGAACAATTGTGCAGAGCTGGTAGGAGTGAGATGGAAGGTTGTTTAAATGGCTAGCAGTGCAGAACTAACCAAAACTGGAAGTGTGTGTATAGATAGTCATACAGCGTGGAAACAGGTCCTACGGCCCAATTTGCCCATAACATCCAACATGCCCCATCTGGAAAATGATCAAATGGCTTGGCTCTAGTTATTGCTCAGCATACACACTCAATTTTTAGTTTGAGGGTTACTGCAAGCGAAGGTGAATGACGAGCGGGGAATCAGTGGATGGATCTTAGTTTGACTCCTTCACTCTATTCTTCCTTCCCCCTCATGCTCTACCTACTGAGTCTGGTTTGGGGGCAATGTGGAGGGTGGGATTCAATCCTGGATGGATTGTGGATCAAGAGAGTTGCAGATGCAGAGTGGAACTGGTGGGGAATTGTCAACATTCAGGCAGAGTTTAGTTTATTGTCACGTGTACCGAGATACAGTGAAAAGCTTTTGTCAGCGGAAAGACTATACATGATTACAATTGAACTGTCAACAGTGTACAGATACAGGATAAAGGCAATAACATTTGGTGCAAGATACAGGAACTAAATCTAGGTGTCTGATGTGTACTCTGTACCTGGGGGTGGTAGACCCCTCTGTCTCTCCCCCCCCCCCCCCCCTTTTTGTGAAGATGACCTTTGCCCAGTTAATCAGTAACGCAGGAACTATTTTAAATATTTCACAGCAACTCGACTGAGGAGGTTGTAATATGAAGTTATATACTCATTAAATATTTGTTATGTCAAGCGACCTTTGTATCAAGCATGACAGCTGGTGAGCTCGGAGCTGCTGCTGCATCCAAGATAGATACCGTGATTAGTTAGTTTTATGAAATGAAGCGAGTTGTTTTGCATGTCAATAGACATGATCAATACAATAAAATAAACACTGCTTCCTCTCACCTTGATCATTGACAATATTTTGATGTTGAGAAATTGTGTATTGTCAAAAGTTCACAAATTTAAATGTAGTTTATTATTATTGTCACATGTACCAAGGTACAGTGAAAACCTTTATTTGTGTGCTATCTAGTCAGCAGAAAGACTCTACATGATCACAATGAAGCCGTCCACAGTGTACTGTTACAGAATAACATTTAGTGCAAGGTACAGTCCGATAAAGGATAGTCCGAGGGTTTCCAACGGGGCAGATGAGAGGTCAGGTTCGCTCTTACTTGGTGATAGTTTTGTGATGCAGCATGTAAACAAGTCGATGGACTTTCAAGTAGAAGCTGTGGAAGGCTAACCATCGATCCCCCGTTCACTCTAGTACAATGCTATCTCAGTTTCGCATCCACTCCCTGCACACTTGAGATAATTTTACAGAGGCCAATTAACTTGTACACGACCAGCGATCTCCATACACTAGTTCTATCCTACGCACTAGAGACAATTTACAGAACAAGCCAGTTAGCCTACAAACCTGCAGATCTTTGGGATGTGGGAGGGAGGGAACCTGAGCACCCAGAGAAAACCCACATGGTCACTGGGAGAATGTGCAAACTCTACCATCAGACTGTACCCAAGGTCTGGATCGAACCTGGGTCTCTGGTGCTGTGAAGCAGCAGCTCTACCAGCTGCACCACAATGACAGTTACTGCACAAGCTTCCTAATTTTGCTGTATATCCTTTCTAAATGCTGTGTTAATAATTAGTGTCAGAGCTGTATAGCCCACCTTGTCCATGCTGATTAGGTTGGCATATTGGACGAGTCCATTTGCCTGCATTTGGGCCAGAGCCCTCTTTCCCCTTCCTATCCATGTATCTGTCCAATGTTTTTTTTAATTGTAAACACAAAGTTGAATGGATGTAAATAGCTCCACAATACCTTGCAGCAAAGAACTAGTCATATGGTACAGAAACAGGCCCTTCAGCCCAACTGGTCCATGCTGACCAAGATGCTTCATCTAACCGCGTTTGCCCCCATATCCCTCTAAACATTTCCTATCCATTACTGTGGACTACTTGATCTGCAGTCTAATGCTTTGTCCAAATCTAGCATTCATTAGAATCTTATAGTTAATTGGTTTGACAGAACAGTTGCAACAATTGTAATATTTTATTTTGTACAGAGAATTTATAAACAGTACTTTTAATCCAGCGTGTGAACAAACAATATGGATGTTAAGACCAGTCATTGAGCCTTTTGACGACCTTAGACTTGCCCCAAGTTGCACAAACATTTCTATGTTCATCCATAAAGACTGGTTAACTGACAGACCGTAGTAAAATTTCATACAAGGAACTGCAGATGTTGGTTTACAAAAAAAAGACAAAGTGCTGGAGTAACTCAGCGGGTCTGGCAACATTTCTTGAGAACATGGATAGGTGATGTTTTGAGTTGGGACACTTCTTCAGACCTTACCCAAAATGGCACCTATCCATATTCTCCAGAGATGCTGCCTGACCTGCTGGGTTATTCCACCACTTTGTGTCTTTTTCATATCTTAGTAATGTTTGTAAAGCTGCGCATGAATCCCCTCTTATCTGCATCATTGAAGGTCACATTCCTTGCCCCTCCTCTATATACACTCATCCCCCATCCCCGAGACCCACGTTTCCCTTTTATCCATCCTCTTTCCTCTCCTCCCAACCATATCTCCCACCCATATCCCCCCTCCCGCCCTCCGGCTTTACATTTCACTCTTCCCCTTCTCTCCTTATCTACCAATCACCTCCCCCCCCCCCCCCCCCCCCCCCTTCATCAATCAATCAAGTTTTATTCATCACTAGCACATAAGTGCAATTGAAATGAATTTGCCAGCAGCGGTACAATAAAAAAGAACACACAATACACAATAAAAAAAATGTACATAAACATCCACCACAGCATTCATCACTGTGGTGGGAGGCACAAAATTTGGCCAGTCCTCCTCCATTTCCCCCCGTGGTTGGGACCTCAACCCTCCGCAGTCGCCGTTGCGAACATCCAGATGTACGGACAAGATAAGTCCAGGTATGTCCTGAATCGGTGCCTCCCCACCCGGAGACCGCAGCTTCAAGATGGTGTAGGCCGCAGGCCGGCGGTTGAAGATTTAAAGTCCCCGCCTCGCCACAGCCAGAAGCACCACAGACTGCAGAGCCGGCGGTCAGAGCTCCTCTCCAGGTCCTGGACTCTCCCACTAATGGAAACATCCTCTCCACATCCACTTTGCCTTGTTCCTTGGTAAACCAGCATCTGCATTTCCTTCCTTCTACACAGTTGCCTGCATTTAGCAAGATTTTGAGTAGATGTCCTACCAGTTGACCCCCTCCGTAAGGTCATTGATGACATTCCCCTTCACTAAAGCGGCCAGGAAGAGCTTCTCTTGGTTGACGTTGTGCACAGCCTGAGCGTTCATGGCATCCATGCGGATAGCCTCGTAGTAGTGTAGAGGTAGATCGAGGTGGTGCATGTTGTAGCCAAAGCCAGCCAGGTTCACCTCATCACAGAGGTGTAAGGCAGTGACGACCGAGGTCACTCCCAGTGTTGGAACCATCTGAGCAAAAAACACCAACGAGAGCTAGATCAGTGCTGGGCAGTTCATAGGTTATATGAGCAGAATAAGGCCATTCGGCCCACCATGTCTACTCTGCCATTCAATCATGGCTGATCTACACCACCACTCTACCCCATTCTGCCTTCTCCGCATAACCCCAGACACCTGTACTAATCACCCATAACTTCTGACACCCGTACTAATCAAGAATCTGTCAAGCTCTGTGGTCTAGCAGGCCATAACCTTCACAGTGAATGGGATGGCCCTGGGGAGTTCTGTCGACCAGAGGGATCTAGGACTATCGGAGTAAGATGAGATCTTGCTGGGCAGAGCAGGGCAGGGCATTTACAGTGAACAGTAGTTCATAACTCAAAGGGGCAGAATTAGGCCATTCGGTCTATCGCGTCTACTGCCATCCCCCCGTAACGCTTAACACCGTTACAAACCAAGAACCTGTCAACGTCTGCCTTCAAAATACCCAATGACTTGGCCTGCACTGCCGTCTGTGGCAATGAATTCCACAGATTCGCCACCAGGTTGGGGGCCAGGGAGTGCTCTAGAGCACAGGTATTAGGACTACAGGTAAAGGACGTACCTTTAGAAAGTAGATATGGAAAGGATGTACCTTTAGAAAGGAGATGAGGAATGTCTTTAGCCAGAGTGTGGTGAATCTCTGGGGAGTGAAAGCTGTACCTGTTTCCATCTCCACCGCTTGGAGGTTGGCTCCAGAAAGCCCAGGTAGTTCATCGCTGTTTCCCGAATAATGTCCAGATTTAATATCCGGTAATTGTGTGGTTCCAAAGGAATCAGATCGGGCACCGATTGCCAAAACCACATCTTCTGCCAAAGGCTCTGGAGAGGGAAAACAGAATAGTTTAGAGACACAGCATGGAAACAGGCCCTTCGGGACCCGGAGTCCGCACCGCCCAATGATCACCCCTTACACTAGTTCTATCCTACACACTAGGGACAATTTACAGAAGGTTACAAACCTACAAACCTGCACATCGTGGGAGTGTGGGAGAAAACCGGACCACCCGAAGAAAACCCACACGGTCACGGAGAACATGCAAATTCCATACAGACAGCACCCACAGTCAGGATCTCTTTAGACTTTAGAGATACAGTGAACAGCCAACCAGCGATAACCCGTACACTAGCACTATCCTACACGCTAGGAACAATTTATCATTTTACTGGGCCACAACACTGTGGACGGCTTCATTGTAATCTTGCATAGTCTCATCTTTGACCGGATAGCACGCACGCCAACAAAAGCTTTTCACCGTACCTCGGTACAAGTGACAATAATAAACTAAACTAGAAATGAGTAGTCACCAGTGGCTCCTTCCTGACCATGGCCTTTACCCAAGACAGGTCCGTGCACTTGAACGTTGCCACCACCAGCAGCGAGGCTGGGTCGTAATCCCGGGGAGACTTGAGAGCACCCTCTGGGTACGCAATCCGCAGCGTAGTCTTTGTACCCACATCCCGTGCGTGATCCGACACCGGCCCGTTATTCAGTCTGATGATGCGGGAGGAGGGCGAGAGAGAAAATCTCCGTCACCAAGAACATTTCGCAAGCTTGCACTTCTTTTAATAAACCTTTATATTAATATAAATCAATCTAATTTACGAATTGTGAAAAGCCTTGATAAAGTTGAATGTATAATAGTGAAAGGTCTGGATAGAGTGAATGTGGAGGATGAGGGATCTGAAAGAGGTGTATAAAATCTTGAGGGGAATAGATGGGGTGAATGCACAGAGTATTTTACCCAGAGTAGGAGAATCAAGAACTCGAGACCACAGGATTAAGGTGAGAGGGGGGGAAGACTTAATAGGAACCAGAGGGGCAACCTGTTTACACAGAGGGTGGTCGGTGAGCTACCAGAAGAGGTAGTTGAGACAGGTAGACTAACAGCATTTAAAAGATATTTGAACAGGCACACAGATAGGAAATGTTTAAAGGGAAGTGGGCAAGTGGGAGAGAGAGGCTTAGATAGGATATCGTGGTCAGTATGAATGAGTTGGGCTGAATGAGTTGAGTCGTGGTATAGGGTGATTTCACGAAAGGTCACTGGAGCGTAAATCCCCACTCACGTGACCGAAAATTTTAACTGGGGGACAAGCGTCACTTCCGGTACATGTTAGTGGATGGGAAAACACGCACTTTCACACCCGTTAAAAACATCGAAAACGGCCAGTTTTTGAGCTGCAATTAAGTGAGCCAGTCGGGGTGACCGTGAGGAACAGCTACCTAAATTTACAGTCCAAAAAAAAGATAGAAACTAAGGTAAATACAAGAGCGAGCTGAAGGTGTAAAAAAGGCGGAAGTGCTAGCGGACTTTTTTCTTGGAGATTTAAAGATCCAAAATATCGGGAATTATCGCGTTTGCTCGCTGCATTTCATCAAAAGTGGCATTATTGGCTTTTTATCTTTATTCATTTGTTATATGAAAAGTATTAAATTGTTAGAAACCCGTCAGTAAAATTGCAAAATCGCCCATGGTTCTCGGGTGGGTTTTAACATGCAAAATGAAAACGCTTCTGAAGCTCCATTTACCATTTAAATAATCGTTAGCTTGCATCTCAGTAAAATTTATTTCAAAACGCATTGATAGTTTACGATGATTTAAATGGTAAATGGAGCTTCAGAAGCGTTTTCATTTTGCATGTTAAAACCCACCTGAGAACCATGGGCGATTTTGCAATTTTACTGACGGGTTTCTAACAATTTAATACTTTTCATATAACAAATGAATAAAGATAAAAAGCCAATAATGCCACTTTTGATGAAATGCAGCGAGCAAACGCGATAATTCCCGATATTTTGGATCTTTAAATCTCCAAGAAAAAAGTCCGCTAGCACTTCCGCCTTTTTTACACCTTCAGCTCGCTCTTGTATTTACCTTAGTTTCTATCTTTTTTTTGGACTGTAAATTTAGGTAGCTGTTCCTCACGGTCACCCCGACTGGCTCACTTAATTGCAGCTCAAAAACTGGCCGTTTTCGATGTTTTTAACGGGTGTGAAAGTGCGTGTTTTCCCATTCACTAACATGTACCGGAAGTGACGCTTGTCCCCCAGTTAAAATTTTCGGTCACGTGAGTGGGGATTTACGCTCCAGTGACCTTTCGTGAAATCACCCTATATGACTGCATGGACAACATGGTCTCCAACCATGGACTCCATGACTCAAGGGGCTCCATGGCTCAAGGGGCTCCATGTACTCCATGCCTCTACGGACTCAAGGGCTGCACCACTGACGCTGCCCAAGAGCTGAGACTGCTGGTGGTGCGGTCACCTGATAACGACGCTGTGCTGGTCAATGTACGGTCCGAGCCGGCTTCCGCCCAGGATGCCTCCATTCCCCACCACCACGCATCTCCTGCAGCCAGACAGCGCCAGCTCCTCGCCGGGAATCCCTCCAGAAGCTTCCGGCAGCATCTCCAGGGTTTCCCGAAGCTGTTCCTCGCATCCTCTGAACCCAAAGGGTGGCTCGTACCTCCCGCCGCCAGGGAGTGAGGTCGAGCCCCGTCCCACAAAGACCGGGACGCTGCCAAGAGCTTTCCTTGGATACAGCTCGGTGAGTCTGGTGCGGCTGAAGTTCACCTTGCAGCGGCTTGAAACGATCCACTGAGACTTGTTGTGAAGGTGCTGCAGAGAGAGAGAACGAGTGGAATCATTGAGCCATATTGTCATAGAATGATACTGTGTGGAAACAGGTCCTTCGGCCCAACTTGCCCACACCGGCAACATATACCAGCTGTGCCTCACCTACACTCACCCACTTGTTTCTTGTACCATCTTCACTATCCTCTTCTCCGTCTGGTCTCACCTCCCCATCATCTGCCCCTCATCTCGCCTTATCTCCCCATCTCCATCTGGCCTCATTATCTCTCCCACTTCTGGCCCCAAGTTTGAATCATCCACCCCCCCCCCCCCTCCATCTAGCTCAATCTCCGCATTATCTCTCCCACATCCATCTCCATATCCCATCATCTCTCCCTCGTCTGCCTCCATCTCCCCATCATCCCTCCCACACAGTCCCACCTGCCCGCATTTGATCCATATCCCTCCAAACCTGTCCTATCCATGTACCCGTCTAACTGTTTGTTAAATGCCTATACTGGTAGCTTGTTCCATACACCCACCACCCTTTGTGTGTAAAAGTCGCCCCTCAGATTTCTAAAGGACTTTAGACTTTAGAGATAAAGCGCGCAAACAGGTCCTTCGCCCACCGGGTCCGCGCCGCCCAGCGACCACACCGTGCACTAGCACTATCCTGCACTTTAGGGACAATTTACAGAAGCCAATTAACCCTCAAACCTGTACGTCTTTGGAGTGTGGGAGGAAACCGGAGCACACTGAGAAAACCCACGCAGGTCACGGGGAGAACGTACAGATTCCGTACAGACAGCACCTGCAGTCAGGATCGAACCCGGGTCACTGGCGCTGTATATAAGACAGCAACTTTACCGCTGGGTCAACATGCCACCAGATTTTTTGTTTAGAATGTAAAAAACGAGAAACTGCAGATGCTAGTTTACAAAAAAATAACGCAAAGTGCTGGAGTAACTCAGCAGATCAGGCAGCATCACTGGATAACATGGATAGGTGACATTTCGGGTCGGGACCCTTCTACAGACTGACCCGTCTCTAAAGTCTAAAGTGCTGAAAGCCTTCTTGACCATCTTGTGACTTACTTGTGACTTCACTTTCAGGGAACTGTGTACCTGGACTCTTGGATCCCTCTGCTCTGAACTCTCCCTAACTCCACGTGACGCCACTTTCAGGGAACTGTGTACCTGCGCCCTTACATCCCACTGCTCTGAACTCTCCCTGTCCACCTGCGACACCAATTTCAGAGAACGATATACCTGCATCCCTGGATCCCCAGAGCCCTGTCATTCAATGTGCAGATCCTGCCCTGGATGAGTGCATTTGGTGGTCCAAACGCTTGTGCCCATTGCCCGATCAATGCCTCGGAGCCCTCCCGTCCTCTATCTCCATCAATGCCGTGCCTGCCCCCCCTCTCCCCCACCTCGCCCGCGACTTCCCCCCCCCCCCCCCCACCACCACCACCACCACCACCACATACCGCCATGCGATCGGCCGCCATGCTGTAGAGCTGCCAGATGTCCTGACGCTTCTGGTAGGCCGGGAGCAGCAGCAACAGGTAACACAGGGAGAGCAGCAGCAGAGACCCCAGTCTGGATCGGAGTCTGTGTGTGGGGGGGGAAGAAGATGCACATCCGAATCACGGTGAGGGGTAACGGGTCCGTCGCGGGCACTGACCTCCCCTCCGCCCATGGGATCCACAGGAGGTGCTGCCTCAAGAAGGCAGACAAGATATAGCCAAGAGGGAGGCACAGTGGCGCAGCTGCTGGAGCACGATGTGGCGGAGATGATGGGGGGGATTAAGCCAGATGTGGGAGAGATGGTGGGGAGAGGACAGATGTGGGAGATGATAGGGACAGATGTGGATGAAGGGGGCAGATATTTGTGGGATGATGGGGACAGATGTGGGAGGGATGATGGGGGAGAGGACAGATGTGGGAGAGGTGATGGGGAGAGGACAGATGTGGGAGATGATAAGGACAGATGTGGATGATGGGGGCAGATGTGGGAGAGATGATGGGGAGATGGAGGCAGAAGTGGGAGAGATGATGGGATATGAAGATGGACGTGGGAGAGATAATGTGGAGATTGAGCTAGATGGAGGGGGGGGGGGGGGGGGGGGGGGGGGGGGGAGGGAGGATGATTCAAACTTGGGGCCAGAAGTGGGAGAGATGATGAAATGGGGCCAGGTGGAGATGGGGAGATAAGACAAGATGAGGGATGGGGAGGTGAGACCAGACGGGGAAGAGGATAGTGAAGATGCTACAAGAAACCAGTGGATGAAT